>NC_092105.1:53094598-53359140 GCF_045679555.1 Salvelinus alpinus | reverse complement strand
ACTTCCCTCTACTTCTCTGCTTGTCAAATGCGGAGAAGGTTTATTCAGTATGGAACTTACGTTACAGCAGTTTTACTAAATGCACTACCATGTGTTTTTTAAACTTTCACAAACAACTGCCGTTTTGACCCCTTTCCCAACATTTTACAGAAAACAATGTTTTCTATATAAAATCTACCCCTACTCTTCTGCTTTCAAGCAACAAGTCGAATTTCAAATCGGGTCTACCAATCTGTAACTAGAGCTATTTTTGTAACCCTTCGCCTGTTTTTCTGGCTTCGGTAAAAAATGTCAGAAGTTAGCAGATTCATTAAATTCAAAACAACTATCATTTTGACCACTAAATCAAAGAGTTTGACAAAAATATATTGGATTAAAACTTCCCTCTACTTCTCTGCTTGTCAAATGCGGAGAAGGTTTATTCAGTTTGGAACTTACGTTACAGCAGTTTTACTAAATGCACTACCATGTGTTTTTTAAACTTTCACAAACAACTGCCGTTTTGACCCCTTTCCCAACATTTTACAGAATTTTTTTTGCTATATAAAATCTTCCCATACTCGTCTGCTTTTCAAGTACGAAGTCAGATTTCAAATCGGGGCTACCAATCTGTAACTAGAGCTATTTTCCTAACCCATTGCCTGTTTTTCTGGCTTCGGTAAAACATGTCAGAAGTTTGCAGATTCATTCAATTCAAAACAACTGTCATTTTGACCACTAAACCAAAGAGTTTGACAAAAATATATTGGATTAAAACTTCCTCTACTTCTCTGCTTGTCAAATGCGGAGAAGGTTTATTCAGTATGGAACTTACGTTACAGCAGTTTTACTAAATGCACTACCATGTGTTTTTTAAACTTTCACAAACAACTGCCGTTTTGACCCCTTTCCCAACATTTTACAGAAAACAATGTTTTCTATATAAAATCTACCCCTACTCTTCTGCTTTTCAAGCAACAAGTCGGATTTCAAATCGGGGCTACCAATCTGTAACTAGACCTATTTTTGTAACCCTTCGCCTGTTTTTCTGGCTTCGGTAAAAAATGTCAGAAGTTAGCAGATTCATTAAATTCAAAACAACTTTCACAAACAACTGCCGTTTTGACCCCTTTCCCAACATTTTACAGAAAACAATGTTTTCTATATAAAATCTACCCCTACTCTTCTGCTTTTCAAGCAACAAGTCGGATTTCGAATCGGGGCTACCAATCTGTAACTAGAGCTATTTTTGTAACCCTTCGCCTGTTTTTCTGGCTTCGGTAAAAAATGTCAGAAGTTAGCAGATTCATTAAATTCAAAACAACTTTCACAAACAACTGCCGTTTTGACCCCTTTCCCAACATTTTACAGAAAACAATGTTTTCTATATAAAATCTACCCCTACTCTTCTGCTTTTCAAGCAACAAGTCGGATTTCAAATCGGGGCTACCAATCTGTAACTAGAGCTATTTTTGTAACCCTTCGCCTGTTTTTCTGGCTTCGGTAAAAAATGTCAGAAGTTAGCAGATTCATTAAATTCAAAACAACTATCATTTTGACCACTAAACCAAAGAGTTTGACAAAAATATATTGGATTAAAACTTCCCTCTACTTCTCTGCTTGTCAAATGCGGAGAAGGTTTATTCAGTATGGAACTTACGTTACAGCAGTTTTACTAAATGCACTACCATGTGTTTTTTAAACTTTCACAAACAACTGCCGTTTTGACCCCTTTCCCATCATTTTACAGAAAACAATGTTTTCTATATAAAATCTACCCCTACTCTTCTGCTTTTCAAGCAACAAGTCGGATTTCAAATCGGGGCTACCAATCTGTAACTAGAGCTATTTTTGTAACCCTTCGCCTGTTTTTCTGGCTTCGGTAAAAAATGTCAGAAGTTAGCAGATTCATTAAATTCAAAACAACTATCATTTTGACCACTAAACCAAAGAGTTTGACAAAAATATATTGGATTAAAACTTCCCTCTACTTCTCTGCTTGTCAAATGCGGAGAAGGTTTATTCAGTATGGAACTTACGTTACAGCAGTTTTACTAAATGCACTACCATGTGTTTTTTAAACTTTCACAAACAACTGCCGTTTTGACCCCTTTCCCAACATTTTACAGAATTTTTTTTGCTATATAAAATCTTCCCATACTCGTCTGCTTTTCAAGTACGAAGTCAGATTTCAAATCGGGGCTACCAATCTGTAACTAGAGCTATTTTCCTAACCCATTGCCTGTTTTTCTGGCTTCGGTAAAACATGTCAGAAGTTTGCAGATTCATTCAATTCAAAACAACTGTCATTTTGACCACTAAACCAAAGAGTTTGACAAAAATATATTGGATTAAAACTTCCTCTACTTCTCTGCTTGTCAAATGCGGAGAAGGTTTATTCAGTATGGAACTTACGTTACAGCAGTTTTACTAAATGCACTACCATGTGTTTTTTAAACTTTCACAAACAACTGCCGTTTTGACCCCTTTCCCAACATTTTACAGAAAACAATGTTTTCTATATAAAATCTACCCCTACTCTTCTGCTTTTCAAGCAACAAGTCGGATTTCAAATCGGGGCTACCAATCTGTAACTAGACCTATTTTTGTAACCCTTCGCCTGTTTTTCTGGCTTCGGTAAAAAATGTCAGAAGTTAGCAGATTCATTAAATTCAAAACAACTTTCACAAACAACTGCCGTTTTGACCCCTTTCCCAACATTTTACAGAAAACAATGTTTTCTATATAAAATCTACCCCTACTCTTCTGCTTTTCAAGCAACAAGTCGGATTTCGAATCGGGGCTACCAATCTGTAACTAGAGCTATTTTTGTAACCCTTCGCCTGTTTTTCTGGCTTCGGTAAAAAATGTCAGAAGTTAGCAGATTCATTAAATTCAAAACAACTTTCACAAACAACTGCCGTTTTGACCCCTTTCCCAACATTTTACAGAAAACAATGTTTTCTATATAAAATCTACCCCTACTCTTCTGCTTTTCAAGCAACAAGTCGGATTTCAAATCGGGGCTACCAATCTGTAACTAGAGCTATTTTTGTAACCCTTCGCCTGTTTTTCTGGCTTCGGTAAAAAATGTCAGAAGTTAGCAGATTCATTAAATTCAAAACAACTATCATTTTGACCACTAAACCAAAGAGTTTGACAAAAATATATTGGATTAAAACTTCCCTCTACTTCTCTGCTTGTCAAATGCGGAGAAGGTTTATTCAGTATGGAACTTACGTTACAGCAGTTTTACTAAATGCACTACCATGTGTTTTTTAAACTTTCACAAACAACTGCCGTTTTGACCCCTTTCCCAACATTTTACAGAAAACAATGTTTTCTATATAAAATCTACCCCTACTCTTCTGCTTTCAAGCAACAAGTCGAATTTCAAATCGGGTCTACCAATCTGTAACTAGAGCTATTTTTGTAAC
This sequence comes from Salvelinus alpinus, assembly GCF_045679555.1. Lineage (NCBI taxonomy): Eukaryota > Metazoa > Chordata > Actinopteri > Salmoniformes > Salmonidae > Salvelinus > Salvelinus alpinus. The sequence goes on along the minus strand of NC_092105.1, from coordinate 53,355,724 downwards.
CCTTCGCCTGTTTTTCTGGCTTCGGTAAAAAATGTCAGAAGTTAGCAGATTCATTAAATTCAAAACAACTATCATTTTGACCACTAAATCAAAGAGTTTGACAAAAATATATTGGATTAAAACTTCCCTCTACTTCTCTGCTTGTCAAATGCGGAGAAGGTTTATTCAGTTTGGAACTTACGTTACAGCAGTTTTACTAAATGCACTACCATGTGTTTTTTAAACTTTCACAAACAACTGCCGTTTTGACCCCTTTCCCAACATTTTACAGAATTTTTTTTGCTATATAAAATCTTCCCATACTCGTCTGCTTTTCAAGTACGAAGTCAGATTTCAAATCGGGGCTACCAATCTGTAACTAGAGCTATTTTCCTAACCCATTGCCTGTTTTTCTGGCTTCGGTAAAACATGTCAGAAGTTTGCAGATTCATTCAATTCAAAACAACTGTCATTTTGACCACTAAACCAAAGAGTTTGACAAAAATATATTGGATTAAAACTTCCTCTACTTCTCTGCTTGTCAAATGCGGAGAAGGTTTATTCAGTATGGAACTTACGTTACAGCAGTTTTACTAAATGCACTACCATGTGTTTTTTAAACTTTCACAAACAACTGCCGTTTTGACCCCTTTCCCAACATTTTACAGAAAACAATGTTTTCTATATAAAATCTACCCCTACTCTTCTGCTTTTCAAGCAACAAGTCGGATTTCAAATCGGGGCTACCAATCTGTAACTAGAGCTATTTTTGTAACCCTTCGCCTGTTTTTCTGGCTTCGGTAAAAAATGTCAGAAGTTAGCAGATTCATTAAATTCAAAACAACTATCATTTTGACCACTAAACCAAAGAGTTTGACAAAAATATATTGGATTAAAACTTCCCTCTACTTCTCTGCTTGTCAAATGCGGAGAAGGTTTATTCAGTATGGAACTTACGTTACAGCAGTTTTACTAAATGCACTACCATGTGTTTTTTAAACTTTCACAAACAACTGCCGTTTTGACCCCTTTCCCAACATTTTACAGAAAACAATGTTTTCTATATAAAATCTACCCCTACTCTTCTGCTTTTCAAGCAACAAGTCGGATTTCAAATCGGGGCTACCAATCTGTAACTAGAGCTATTTTTGTAACCCTTCGCCTGTTTTTCTGGCTTCGGTAAAAAATTTCAGAAGTTAGCAGATTCATTAAATTCAAAACAACTATCATTTTGACCACTAAACCAAAGAGTTTGACAAAAATATATTGGATTAAAACTTCCCTCTACTTCTCTGCTTGTCAAATGCGGAGAAGGTTTATTCAGTATGGAACTTACGTTACAGCAGTTTTACTAAATGCACTACCATGTGTTTTTTAAACTTTCACAAACAACTGCCGTTTTGACCCCTTTCCCAACATTTTACAGAAAACAATGTTTTCTATATAAAATCTACCCCTACTCTTCTGCTTTTCAAGCAACAAGTCGGATTTCAAATCGGGGCTACCAATCTGTAACTAGAGCTATTTTTGTAACCCTTCGCCTGTTTTTCTGGCTTCGGTAAAAAATGTCAGAAGTTAGCAGATTCATTAAATTCAAAACAACTTTCGAAAACAACTGCCGTTTTGACCCCTTTCCCAACATTTTACAGAAAACAATGTTTTCTATATAAAATCTACCCCTACTCTTCTGCTTTTCAAGCAACAAGTCGGATTTCGAATCGGGGCTACCAATCTGTAACTAGAGCTATTTTTGTAACCCTTCGCCTGTTTTTCTGGCTTCGGTAAAAAATGTCAGAAGTTAGCAGATTCATTAAATTCAAAACAACTTTCACAAACAACTGCCGTTTTGACCCCTTTCCCAACATTTTACAGAAAACAATGTTTTCTATATAAAATCTACCCCTACTCTTCTGCTTTTCAAGCAACAAGTCGGATTTCAAATCGGGGCTACCAATCTGTAACTAGAGCTATTTTTGTAACCCTTCGCCTGTTTTTCTGGCTTCGGTAAAAAATGTCAGAAGTTAGCAGATTCATTAAATTCAAAACAACTATCATTTTGACCACTAAACCAAAGAGTTTGACAAAAATATATTGGATTAAAACTTCCCTCTACTTCTCTGCTTGTCAAATGCGGAGAAGGTTTATTCAGTATGGAACTTACGTTACAGCAGTTTTACTAAATGCACTACCATGTGTTTTTTAAACTTTCACAAACAACTGCCGTTTTGACCCCTTTCCCAACATTTTACAGAAAACAATGTTTTCTATATAAAATCTACCCCTACTCTTCTGCTTTCAAGCAACAAGTCGAATTTCAAATCGGGTCTACCAATCTGTAACTAGAGCTATTTTTGTAACCCTTCGCCTGTTTTTCTGGCTTCGGTAAAAAATGTCAGAAGTTAGCAGATTCATTAAATTCAAAACAACTATCATTTTGACCACTAAATCAAAGAGTTTGACAAAAATATATTGGATTAAAACTTCCCTCTACTTCTCTGCTTGTCAAATGCGGAGAAGGTTTATTCAGTTTGGAACTTACGTTACAGCAGTTTTACTAAATGCACTACCATGTGTTTTTTAAACTTTCACAAACAACTGCCGTTTTGACCCCTTTCCCAACATTTTACAGAATTTTTTTTGCTATATAAAATCTTCCCATACTCGTCTGCTTTTCAAGTACGAAGTCAGATTTCAAATCGGGGCTACCAATCTGTAACTAGAGCTATTTTCCTAACCCATTGCCTGTTTTTCTGGCTTCGGTAAAACATGTCAGAAGTTTGCAGATTCATTCAATTCAAAACAACTGTCATTTTGACCACTAAACCAAAGAGTTTGACAAAAATATATTGGATTAAAACTTCCTCTACTTCTCTGCTTGTCAAATGCGGAGAAGGTTTATTCAGTATGGAACTTACGTTACAGCAGTTTTACTAAATGCACTACCATGTGTTTTTTAAACTTTCACAAACAACTGCCGTTTTGACCCCTTTCCCAACATTTTACAGAAAACAATGTTTTCTATATAAAATCTACCCCTACTCTTCTGCTTTTCAAGCAACAAGTCGGATTTCAAATCGGGGCTACCAATCTGTAACTAGACCTATTTTTGTAACCCTTCGCCTGTTTTTCTGGCTTCGGTAAAAAATGTCAGAAGTTAGCAGATTCATTAAATTCAAAACAACTTTCACAAACAACTGCCGTTTTGACCCCTTTCCCAACATTTTACAGAAAACAATGTTTTCTATATAAAATCTACCCCTACTCTTCTGCTTTTCAAGCAACAAGTCGGATTTCGAATCGGGGCTACCAATCTGTAACTAGAGCTATTTTTGTAACCCTTCGCCTGTTTTTCTGGCTTCGGTAAAAAATGTCAGAAGTTAGCAGATTCATTAAATTCAAAACAACTTTCACAAACAACTGCCGTTTTGACCCCTTTCCCAACATTTTACAGAAAACAATGTTTTCTATATAAAATCTACCCCTACTCTTCTGCTTTTCAAGCAACAAGTCGGATTTCAAATCGGGGCTACCAATCTGTAACTAGAGCTATTTTTGTAACCCTTCGCCTGTTTTTCTGGCTTCGGTAAAAAATGTCAGAAGTTAGCAGATTCATTAAATTCAAAACAACTATCATTTTGACCACTAAACCAAAGAGTTTGACAAAAATATATTGGATTAAAACTTCCCTCTACTTCTCTGCTTGTCAAATGCGGAGAAGGTTTATTCAGTATGGAACTTACGTTACAGCAGTTTTACTAAATGCACTACCATGTGTTTTTTAAACTTTCACAAACAACTGCCGTTTTGACCCCTTTCCCATCATTTTACAGAAAACAATGTTTTCTATATAAAATCTACCCCTACTCTTCTGCTTTTCAAGCAACAAGTCGGATTTCAAATCGGGGCTACCAATCTGTAACTAGAGCTATTTTTGTAACCCTTCGCCTGTTTTTCTGGCTTCGGTAAAAAATGTCAGAAGTTAGCAGATTCATTAAATTCAAAACAACTATCATTTTGACCACTAAACCAAAGAGTTTGACAAAAATATATTGGATTAAAACTTCCCTCTACTTCTCTGCTTGTCAAATGCGGAGAAGGTTTATTCAGTATGGAACTTACGTTACAGCAGTTTTACTAAATGCACTACCATGTGTTTTTTAAACTTTCACAAACAACTGCCGTTTTGACCCCTTTCCCAACATTTTACAGAATTTTTTTTGCTATATAAAATCTTCCCATACTCGTCTGCTTTTCAAGTACGAAGTCAGATTTCAAATCGGGGCTACCAATCTGTAACTAGAGCTATTTTCCTAACCCATTGCCTGTTTTTCTGGCTTCGGTAAAACATGTCAGAAGTTTGCAGATTCATTCAATTCAAAACAACTGTCATTTTGACCACTAAACCAAAGAGTTTGACAAAAATATATTGGATTAAAACTTCCTCTACTTCTCTGCTTGTCAAATGCGGAGAAGGTTTATTCAGTATGGAACTTACGTTACAGCAGTTTTACTAAATGCACTACCATGTGTTTTTTAAACTTTCACAAACAACTGCCGTTTTGACCCCTTTCCCAACATTTTACAGAAAACAATGTTTTCTATATAAAATCTACCCCTACTCTTCTGCTTTTCAAGCAACAAGTCGGATTTCAAATCGGGGCTACCAATCTGTAACTAGACCTATTTTTGTAACCCTTCGCCTGTTTTTCTGGCTTCGGTAAAAAATGTCAGAAGTTAGCAGATTCATTAAATTCAAAACAACTTTCACAAACAACTGCCGTTTTGACCCCTTTCCCAACATTTTACAGAAAACAATGTTTTCTATATAAAATCTACCCCTACTCTTCTGCTTTTCAAGCAACAAGTCGGATTTCGAATCGGGGCTACCAATCTGTAACTAGAGCTATTTTTGTAACCCTTCGCCTGTTTTTCTGGCTTCGGTAAAAAATGTCAGAAGTTAGCAGATTCATTAAATTCAAAACAACTTTCACAAACAACTGCCGTTTTGACCCCTTTCCCAACATTTTACAGAAAACAATGTTTTCTATATAAAATCTACCCCTACTCTTCTGCTTTTCAAGCAACAAGTCGGATTTCAAATCGGGGCTACCAATCTGTAACTAGAGCTATTTTTGTAACCCTTCGCCTGTTTTTCTGGCTTCGGTAAAAAATGTCAGAAGTTAGCAGATTCATTAAATTCAAAACAACTATCATTTTGACCACTAAACCAAAGAGTTTGACAAAAATATATTGGATTAAAACTTCCCTCTACTTCTCTGCTTGTCAAATGCGGAGAAGGTTTATTCAGTATGGAACTTACGTTACAGCAGTTTTACTAAATGCACTACCATGTGTTTTTTAAACTTTCACAAACAACTGCCGTTTTGACCCCTTTCCCATCATTTTACAGAAAACAATGTTTTCTATATAAAATCTACCCCTACTCTTCTGCTTTTCAAGCAACAAGTCGGATTTCAAATCGGGGCTACCAATCTGTAACTAGAGCTATTTTTGTAACCCTTCGCCTGTTTTTCTGGCTTCGGTAAAAAATGTCAGAAGTTAGCAGATTCATTAAATTCAAAACAACTATCATTTTGACCACTAAACCAAAGAGTTTGACAAAAATATATTGGATTAAAACTTCCCTCTACTTCTCTGCTTGTCAAATGCGGAGAAGGTTTATTCAGTATGGAACTTACGTTACAGCAGTTTTACTAAATGCACTACCATGTGTTTTTTAAACTTTCACAAACAACTGCCGTTTTGACCCCTTTCCCAACATTTTACAGAATTTTTTTTGCTATATAAAATCTTCCCATACTCGTCTGCTTTTCAAGTACGAAGTCAGATTTCAAATCGGGGCTACCAATCTGTAACTAGAGCTATTTTCCTAACCCATTGCCTGTTTTTCTGGCTTCGGTAAAACATGTCAGAAGTTTGCAGATTCATTCAATTCAAAACAACTGTCATTTTGACCACTAAACCAAAGAGTTTGACAAAAATATATTGGATTAAAACTTCCTCTACTTCTCTGCTTGTCAAATGCGGAGAAGGTTTATTCAGTATGGAACTTACGTTACAGCAGTTTTACTAAATGCACTACCATGTGTTTTTTAAACTTTCACAAACAACTGCCGTTTTGACCCCTTTCCCAACATTTTACAGAAAACAATGTTTTCTATATAAAATCTACCCCTACTCTTCTGCTTTTCAAGCAACAAGTCGGATTTCAAATCGGGGCTACCAATCTGTAACTAGACCTATTTTTGTAACCCTTCGCCTGTTTTTCTGGCTTCGGTAAAAAATGTCAGAAGTTAGCAGATTCATTAAATTCAAAACAACTTTCACAAACAACTGCCGTTTTGACCCCTTTCCCAACATTTTACAGAAAACAATGTTTTCTATATAAAATCTACCCCTACTCTTCTGCTTTTCAAGCAACAAGTCGGATTTCGAATCGGGGCTACCAATCTGTAACTAGAGCTATTTTTGTAACCCTTCGCCTGTTTTTCTGGCTTCGGTAAAAAATGTCAGAAGTTAGCAGATTCATTAAATTCAAAACAACTTTCACAAACAACTGCCGTTTTGACCCCTTTCCCAACATTTTACAGAAAACAATGTTTTCTATATAAAATCTACCCCTACTCTTCTGCTTTTCAAGCAACAAGTCGGATTTCAAATCGGGGCTACCAATCTGTAACTAGAGCTATTTTTGTAACCCTTCGCCTGTTTTTCTGGCTTCGGTAAAAAATGTCAGAAGTTAGCAGATTCATTAAATTCAAAACAACTATCATTTTGACCACTAAACCAAAGAGTTTGACAAAAATATATTGGATTAAAACTTCCCTCTACTTCTCTGCTTGTCAAATGCGGAGAAGGTTTATTCAGTATGGAACTTACGTTACAGCAGTTTTACTAAATGCACTACCATGTGTTTTTTAAACTTTCACAAACAACTGCCGTTTTGACCCCTTTCCCATCATTTTACAGAAAACAATGTTTTCTATATATAATCTACCCCTACTCTTCTGCTTTTCAAGCAACAAGTCGGATTTCAAATCGGGGCTACCAATCTGTAACTAGAGCTATTTTTGTAACCCTTCGCCTGTTTTTCTGGCTTCGGTAAAAAATGTCAGAAGTTAGCAGATTCATTAAATTCAAAACAACTATCATTTTGACCACTAAACCAAAGAGTTTGACAAAAATATATTGGATTAAAACTTCCCTCTACTTCTCTGCTTGTCAAATGCGGAGAAGGTTTATTCAGTATGGAACTTACGTTACAGCAGTTTTACTAAATGCACTACCATGTGTTTTTTAAACTTTCACAAACAACTGCCGTTTTGACCCCTTTCCCAACATTTTACAGAAAACAATGTTTTCTATATAAAATCTACCCCTACTCTTCTGCTTTCAAGCAACAAGTCGAATTTCAAATCGGGTCTACCAATCTGTAACTAGAGCTATTTTTGTAACCCTTCGCCTGTTTTTCTGGCTTCGGTAAAAAATGTCAGAAGTTAGCAGATTCATTAAATTCAAAACAACTATCATTTTGACCACTAAATCAAAGAGTTTGACAAAAATATATTGGATTAAAACTTCCCTCTACTTCTCTGCTTGTCAAATGCGGAGAAGGTTTATTCAGTATGGAACTTACGTTACAGCAGTTTTACTAAATGCACTACCATGTGTTTTTTAAACTTTCACAAACAACTGCCGTTTTGACCCCTTTCCCAACATTTTACAGAAAACAATGTTTTCTATATAAAATCTACCCCTACTCTTCTGCTTTTCAAGCAACAAGTCGGATTTCAAATCGGGGCTACCAATCTGTAACTAGAGCTATTTTTGTAACCCTTCGCCTGTTTTTCTGGCTTCGGTAAAAAATGTCAGAAGTTAGCAGATTCATTAAATTCAAAACAACTTTCACAAACAACTGCCGTTTTGACCCCTTTCCCAACATTTTACAGAAAACAATGTTTTCTATATAAAATCTACCCCTACTCTTCTGCTTTTCAAGCAACAAGTCGGATTTCAAATCGGGGCTACCAATCTGTAACTAGAGCTATTTTTGTAACCCTTCGCCTGTTTTTCTGGCTTCGGTAAAAAATGTCAGAAGTTAGCAGATTCATTAAATTCAAAACAACTTTCACAAACAACTGCCGTTTTGACCCCTTTCCCAACATTTTACAGAAAACAATGTTTTCTATATAAAATCTACCCCTACTCTTCTGCTTTTCAAGCAACAAGTCGGATTTCAAATCGGGGCTACCAATCTGTAACTAGAGCTATTTTTGTAACCCTTCGCCTGTTTTTCTGGCTTCGGTAAAAAATGTCAGAAGTTAGCAGATTCATTAAATTCAAAACAACTTTCACAAACAACTGCCGTTTTGACCCCTTTCCCAACATTTTACAGAAAACAATGTTTTCTATATAAAATCTACCCCTACTCTTCTGCTTTTCAAGCAACAAGTCGGATTTCGAATCTGGGCTACCAATCTGTAACTAGAGCTATTTTTGTAACCCTTCGCCTGTTTTTCTGGCTTCGGTAAAAAATGTCAGAAGTTAGCAGATTCATTAAATTCAAAACAACTTTCACAAACAACTGCCGTTTTGACCCCTTTCCCAACATTTTACAGAAAACAATGTTTTCTATATAAAATCTACCCCTACTCTTCTGCTTTTCAAGCAACAAGTCGGATTTCAAATCGGGGCTACCAATCTGTAACTAGAGCTATTTTTGTAACCCTTCGCCTGTTTTTCTGGCTTCGGTAAAAAATGTCAGAAGTTAGCAGATTCATTAAATTCAAAACAACTATCATTTTGACCACTAAACCAAAGAGTTTGACAAAAATATATTGGATTAAAACTTCCCTCTACTTCTCTGCTTGTCAAATGCGGAGAAGGTTTATTCAGTAAGGAACTTACGTTACAGCAGTTTTACTAAATGCACTACCATGTGTTTTTTAAACTTTCACAAACAACTGCCGTTTTGACCCCTTTCCCATCATTTTACAGAAAACAATGTTTTCTATATAAAATCTACCCCTACTCTTCTGCTTTTCAAGCAACAAGTCGAATTTCAAATCGGGTCTACCAATCTGTAACTAGAGCTATTTTTGTAACCCTTCGCCTGTTTTTCTGGCTTCGGTAAAAAATGTCAGAAGTTAGCAGATTCATTAAATTCAAAACAACTATCATTTTGACCACTAAACCAAAGAGTTTGACAAAAATATATTGGATTAAAACTTCCCTCTACTTCTCTGCTTGTCAAATGCGGAGAAGGTTTATTCAGTATGGAACTTACGTTACAGCAGTTTTACTAAATGCACTACCATGTGTTTTTTAACCTTTCACAAACAACTGCCGTTTTGACCCCTTTCCCATCATTTTACAGAAAACAATGTTTTCTATATAAAATCTACCCCTACTCTTCTGCTTTTCAAGCAACAAGTCGGATTTCAAATCGGGGCTACCAATCTGTAACTAGAGCTATTTTTGTAACCCTTCGCCTGTTTTTCTGGCTTCGGTAAAAAATGTCAGAAGTTAGCAGATTCATTAAATTCAAAACAACTATCATTTTGACCACTAAACCAAAGAGTTTGACAAAAATATATTGGATTAAAACTTCCCTCTACTTCTCTGCTTGTCAAATGCGGAGAAGGTTTATTCAGTATGGAACTTACGTTACAGCAGTTTTACTAAATGCACTACCATGTGTTTTTTAAACTTTCACAAACAACTGCCGTTTTGACCCCTTTCCCAACATTTTACAGAAAACAATGTTTTCTATATAAAATCTACCCCTACTCTTCTGCTTTCAAGCAACAAGTCGAATTTCAAATCGGGTCTACCAATCTGTAACTAGAGCTATTTTTGTAACCCTTCGCCTGTTTTTCTGGCTTCGGTAAAAAATGTCAGAAGTTAGCAGATTCATTAAATTCAAAACAACTATCATTTTGACCACTAAATCAAAGAGTTTGACAAAAATATATTGGATTAAAACTTCCCTCTACTTCTCTGCTTGTCAAATGCGGAGAAGGTTTATTCAGTATGGAACTTACGTTACAGCAGTTTTACTAAATGCACTACCATGTGTTTTTTAAACTTTCACAAACAACTGCCGTTTTGACCCCTTTCCCAACATTTTACAGAAAACAATGTTTTCTATATAAAATCTACCCCTACTCTTCTGCTTTTCAAGCAACAAGTCGGATTTCAAATCGGGGCTACCAATCTGTAACTAGAGCTATTTTTGTAACCCTTCGCCTGTTTTTCTGGCTTCGGTAAAAAATGTCAGAAGTTAGCAGATTCATTAAATTCAAAACAACTTTCACAAACAACTGCCGTTTTGACCCCTTTCCCAACATTTTACAGAAAACAATGTTTTCTATATAAAATCTACCCCTACTCTTCTGCTTTTCAAGCAACAAGTCGGATTTCAAATCGGGGCTACCAATCTGTAACTAGAGCTATTTTTGTAACCCTTCGCCTGTTTTTCTGGCTTCGGTAAAAAATGTCAGAAGTTAGCAGATTCATTAAATTCAAAACAACTTTCACAAACAACTGCCGTTTTGACCCCTTTCCCAACATTTTACAGAAAACAATGTTTTCTATATAAAATCTACCCCTACTCTTCTGCTTTTCAAGCAACAAGTCGGATTTCAAATCGGGGCTACCAATCTGTAACTAGAGCTATTTTTGTAACCCTTCGCCTGTTTTTCTGGCTTCGGTAAAAAATGTCAGAAGTTAGCAGATTCATTAAATTCAAAACAACTTTCACAAACAACTGCCGTTTTGACCCCTTTCCCAACATTTTACAGAAAACAATGTTTTCTATATAAAATCTACCCCTACTCTTCTGCTTTTCAAGCAACAAGTCGGATTTCGAATCTGGGCTACCAATCTGTAACTAGAGCTATTTTTGTAACCCTTCGCCTGTTTTTCTGGCTTCGGTAAAAAATGTCAGAAGTTAGCAGATTCATTAAATTCAAAACAACTTTCACAAACAACTGCCGTTTTGACCCCTTTCCCAACATTTTACAGAAAACAATGTTTTCTATATAAAATCTACCCCTACTCTTCTGCTTTTCAAGCAACAAGTCGGATTTCAAATCGGGGCTACCAATCTGTAACTAGAGCTATTTTTGTAACCCTTCGCCTGTTTTTCTGGCTTCGGTAAAAAATGTCAGAAGTTAGCAGATTCATTAAATTCAAAACAACTATCATTTTGACCACTAAACCAAAGAGTTTGACAAAAATATATTGGATTAAAACTTCCCTCTACTTCTCTGCTTGTCAAATGCGGAGAAGGTTTATTCAGTAAGGAACTTACGTTACAGCAGTTTTACTAAATGCACTACCATGTGTTTTTTAAACTTTCACAAACAACTGCCGTTTTGACCCCTTTCCCAACATTTTACAGAAAACAATGTTTTCTATATAAAATCTACCCCTACTCTTCTGCTTTCAAGCAACAAGTCGAATTTCAAATCGGGTCTACCAATCTGTAACTAGAGCTATTTTTGTAACCCTTCGCCTGTTTTTCTGGCTTCGGTAAAAAATGTCAGAAGTTAGCAGATTCATTAAATTCAAAACAACTATCATTTTGACCACTAAATCAAAGAGTTTGACAAAAATATATTGGATTAAAACTTCCCTCTACTTCTCTGCTTGTCAAATGCGGAGAAGGTTTATTCAGTATGGAACTTACGTTACAGCAGTTTTACTAAATGCACTACCATGTGTTTTTTAAACTTTCACAAACAACTGCCGTTTTGACCCCTTTCCCAACATTTTACAGAAAACAATGTTTTCTATATAAAATCTACCCCTACTCTTCTGCTTTTCAAGCAACAAGTCGGATTTCAAATCGGGGCTACCAATCTGTAACTAGAGCTATTTTTGTAACCCTTCGCCTGTTTTTCTGGCTTCGGTAAAAAATGTCAGAAGTTAGCAGATTCATTAAATTCAAAACAACTTTCACAAACAACTGCCGTTTTGACCCCTTTCCCAACATTTTACAGAAAACAATGTTTTCTATATAAAATCTACCCCTACTCTTCTGCTTTTCAAGCAACAAGTCGGATTTCAAATCGGGGCTACCAATCTGTAACTAGAGCTATTTTTGTAACCCTTCGCCTGTTTTTCTGGCTTCGGTAAAAAATGTCAGAAGTTAGCAGATTCATTAAATTCAAAACAACTTTCACAAACAACTGCCGTTTTGACCCCTTTCCCAACATTTTACAGAAAACAATGTTTTCTATATAAAATCTACCCCTACTCTTCTGCTTTTCAAGCAACAAGTCGGATTTCAAATCGGGGCTACCAATCTGTAACTAGAGCTATTTTTGTAACCCTTCGCCTGTTTTTCTGGCTTCGGTAAAAAATGTCAGAAGTTAGCAGATTCATTAAATTCAAAACAACTTTCACAAACAACTGCCGTTTTGACCCCTTTCCCAACATTTTACAGAAAACAATGTTTTCTATATAAAATCTACCCCTACTCTTCTGCTTTTCAAGCAACAAGTCGGATTTCGAATCTGGGCTACCAATCTGTAACTAGAGCTATTTTTGTAACCCTTCGCCTGTTTTTCTGGCTTCGGTAAAAAATGTCAGAAGTTAGCAGATTCATTAAATTCAAAACAACTTTCACAAACAACTGCCGTTTTGACCCCTTTCCCAACATTTTACAGAAAACAATGTTTTCTATATAAAATCTACCCCTACTCTTCTGCTTTTCAAGCAACAAGTCGGATTTCAAATCGGGGCTACCAATCTGTAACTAGAGCTATTTTTGTAACCCTTCGCCTGTTTTTCTGGCTTCGGTAAAAAATGTCAGAAGTTAGCAGATTCATTAAATTCAAAACAACTATCATTTTGACCACTAAACCAAAGAGTTTGACAAAAATATATTGGATTAAAACTTCCCTCTACTTCTCTGCTTGTCAAATGCGGAGAAGGTTTATTCAGTAAGGAACTTACGTTACAGCAGTTTTACTAAATGCACTACCATGTGTTTTTTAAACTTTCACAAACAACTGCCGTTTTGACCCCTTTCCCAACATTTTACAGAAAACAATGTTTTCTATATAAAATCTACCCCTACTCTTCTGCTTTCAAGCAACAAGTCGGATTTCAAATCGGGGCTACCAATCTGTAACTAGAGCTATTTTTGTAACCCTTCGCCTGTTTTTCTGGCTTCGGTAAAAAATGTCAGAAGTTAGCAGATTCATTAAATTCAAAACAACTATCATTTTGACCACTAAACCAAAGAGTTTGACAAAAATATATTGGATTAAAACTTCCCTCTACTTCTCTGCTTGTCAAATGCGGAGAAGGTTTATTCAGTATGGAACTTACGTTACAGCAGTTTTACTAAATGCACTACCATGTGTTTTTTAAACTTTCACAAACAACTGCCGTTTTGACCCCTTTCCCAACATTTTACAGAAAACAATGTTTTCTATATAAAATCTACCCCTACTCTTCTGCTTTTCAAGCAACAAGTCGGATTTCAAATCGGGGCTACCAATCTGTAACTAGAGCTATTTTTGTAACCCTTCGCCTGTTTTTCTGGCTTCGGTAAAAAATGTCAGAAGTTAGCAGATTCATTAAATTCAAAACAACTTTCACAAACAACTGCCGTTTTGACCCCTTTCCCAACATTTTACAGAAAACAATGTTTTCTATATAAAATCTACCCCTACTCTTCTGCTTTTCAAGCAACAAGTCGGATTTCGAATCTGGGCTACCAATCTGTAACTAGAGCTATTTTTGTAACCCTTCGCCTGTTTTTCTGGCTTCGGTAAAAAATGTCAGAAGTTAGCAGATTCATTAAATTCAAAACAACTTTCACAAACAACTGCCGTTTTGACCCCTTTCCCAACATTTTACAGAAAACAATGTTTTCTATATAAAATCTACCCCTACTCTTCTGCTTTTCAAGCAACAAGTCGGATTTCAAATCGGGGCTACCAATCTGTAACTAGAGCTATTTTTGTAACCCTTCGCCTGTTTTTCTGGCTTCGGTAAAAAATGTCAGAAGTTAGCAGATTCATTAAATTCAAAACAACTATCATTTTGACCACTAAACCAAAGAGTTTGACAAAAATATATTGGATTAAAACTTCCCTCTACTTCTCTGCTTGTCAAATGCGGAGAAGGTTTATTCAGTAAGGAACTTACGTTACAGCAGTTTTACTAAATGCACTACCATGTGTTTTTTAAACTTTCACAAACAACTGCCGTTTTGACCCCTTTCCCAACATTTTACAGAAAACAATGTTTTCTATATAAAATCTACCCCTACTCTTCTGCTTTCAAGCAACAAGTCGAATTTCAAATCGGGTCTACCAATCTGTAACTAGAGCTATTTTTGTAACCCTTCGCCTGTTTTTCTGGCTTCGGTAAAAAATGTCAGAAGTTAGCAGATTCATTAAATTCAAAACAACTATCATTTTGACCACTAAATCAAAGAGTTTGACAAAAATATATTGGATTAAAACTTCCCTCTACTTCTCTGCTTGTCAAATGCGGAGAAGGTTTATTCAGTATGGAACTTACGTTACAGCAGTTTTACTAAATGCACTACCATGTGTTTTTTAAACTTTCACAAACAACTGCCGTTTTGACCCCTTTCCCAACATTTTACAGAAAACAATGTTTTCTATATAAAATCTACCCCTACTCTTCTGCTTTTCAAGCAACAAGTCGGATTTCAAATCGGGGCTACCAATCTGTAACTAGAGCTATTTTTGTAACCCTTCGCCTGTTTTTCTGGCTTCGGTAAAAAATGTCAGAAGTTAGCAGATTCATTAAATTCAAAACAACTTTCACAAACAACTGCCGTTTTGACCCCTTTCCCAACATTTTACAGAAAACAATGTTTTCTATATAAAATCTACCCCTACTCTTCTGCTTTTCAAGCAACAAGTCGGATTTCAAATCGGGGCTACCAATCTGTAACTAGAGCTATTTTTGTAACCCTTCGCCTGTTTTTCTGGCTTCGGTAAAAAATGTCAGAAGTTAGCAGATTCATTAAATTCAAAACAACTTTCACAAACAACTGCCGTTTTGACCCCTTTCCCAACATTTTACAGAAAACAATGTTTTCTATATAAAATCTACCCCTACTCTTCTGCTTTTCAAGCAACAAGTCGGATTTCAAATCGGGGCTACCAATCTGTAACTAGAGCTATTTTTGTAACCCTTCGCCTGTTTTTCTGGCTTCGGTAAAAAATGTCAGAAGTTAGCAGATTCATTAAATTCAAAACAACTTTCACAAACAACTGCCGTTTTGACCCCTTTCCCAACATTTTACAGAAAACAATGTTTTCTATATAAAATCTACCCCTACTCTTCTGCTTTTCAAGCAACAAGTCGGATTTCGAATCTGGGCTACCAATCTGTAACTAGAGCTATTTTTGTAACCCTTCGCCTGTTTTTCTGGCTTCGGTAAAAAATGTCAGAAGTTAGCAGATTCATTAAATTCAAAACAACTTTCACAAACAACTGCCGTTTTGACCCCTTTCCCAACATTTTACAGAAAACAATGTTTTCTATATAAAATCTACCCCTACTCTTCTGCTTTTCAAGCAACAAGTCGGATTTCAAATCGGGGCTACCAATCTGTAACTAGAGCTATTTTTGTAACCCTTCGCCTGTTTTTCTGGCTTCGGTAAAAAATGTCAGAAGTTAGCAGATTCATTAAATTCAAAACAACTATCATTTTGACCACTAAACCAAAGAGTTTGACAAAAATATATTGGATTAAAACTTCCCTCTACTTCTCTGCTTGTCAAATGCGGAGAAGGTTTATTCAGTAAGGAACTTACGTTACAGCAGTTTTACTAAATGCACTACCATGTGTTTTTTAAACTTTCACAAACAACTGCCGTTTTGACCCCTTTCCCAACATTTTACAGAAAACAATGTTTTCTATATAAAATCTACCCCTACTCTTCTGCTTTCAAGCAACAAGTCGGATTTCAAATCGGGGCTACCAATCTGTAACTAGAGCTATTTTTGTAACCCTTCGCCTGTTTTTCTGGCTTCGGTAAAAAATGTCAGAAGTTAGCAGATTCATTAAATTCAAAACAACTATCATTTTGACCACTAAACCAAAGAGTTTGACAAAAATATATTGGATTAAAACTTCCCTCTACTTCTCTGCTTGTCAAATGCGGAGAAGGTTTATTCAGTATGGAACTTACGTTACAGCAGTTTTACTAAATGCACTACCATGTGTTTTTTAAACTTTCACAAACAACTGCCGTTTTGACCCCTTTCCCAACATTTTACAGAAAACAATGTTTTCTATATAAAATCTACCCCTACTCTTCTGCTTTCAAGCAACAAGTCGAATTTCAAATCGGGTCTACCAATCTGTAACTAGAGCTATTTTTGTAACCCTTCGCCTGTTTTTCTGGCTTCGGTAAAAAATGTCAGAAGTTAGCAGATTCATTAAATTCAAAACAACTATCATTTTGACCACTAAATCAAAGAGTTTGACAAAAATATATTGGATTAAAACTTCCCTCTACTTCTCTGCTTGTCAAATGCGGAGAAGGTTTATTCAGTATGGAACTTACGTTACAGCAGTTTTACTAAATGCACTACCATGTGTTTTTTAAACTTTCACAAACAACTGCCGTTTTGACCCCTTTCCCAACATTTTACAGAAAACAATGTTTTCTATATAAAATCTACCCCTACTCTTCTGCTTTTCAAGCAACAAGTCGGATTTCAAATCGGGGCTACCAATCTGTAACTAGAGCTATTTTTGTAACCCTTCGCCTGTTTTTCTGGCTTCGGTAAAAAATGTCAGAAGTTAGCAGATTCATTAAATTCAAAACAACTTTCACAAACAACTGCCGTTTTGACCCCTTTCCCAACATTTTACAGAAAACAATGTTTTCTATATAAAATCTACCCCTACTCTTCTGCTTTTCAAGCAACAAGTCGGATTTCAAATCGGGGCTACCAATCTGTAACTAGAGCTATTTTTGTAACCCTTCGCCTGTTTTTCTGGCTTCGGTAAAAAATGTCAGAAGTTAGCAGATTCATTAAATTCAAAACAACTTTCACAAACAACTGCCGTTTTGACCCCTTTCCCAACATTTTACAGAAAACAATGTTTTCTATATAAAATCTACCCCTACTCTTCTGCTTTTCAAGCAACAAGTCGGATTTCAAATCGGGGCTACCAATCTGTAACTAGAGCTATTTTTGTAACCCTTCGCCTGTTTTTCTGGCTTCGGTAAAAAATGTCAGAAGTTAGCAGATTCATTAAATTCAAAACAACTTTCACAAACAACTGCCGTTTTGACCCCTTTCCCAACATTTTACAGAAAACAATGTTTTCTATATAAAATCTACCCCTACTCTTCTGCTTTTCAAGCAACAAGTCGGATTTCGAATCTGGGCTACCAATCTGTAACTAGAGCTATTTTTGTAACCCTTCGCCTGTTTTTCTGGCTTCGGTAAAAAATGTCAGAAGTTAGCAGATTCATTAAATTCAAAACAACTTTCACAAACAACTGCCGTTTTGACCCCTTTCCCAACATTTTACAGAAAACAATGTTTTCTATATAAAATCTACCCCTACTCTTCTGCTTTTCAAGCAACAAGTCGGATTTCAAATCGGGGCTACCAATCTGTAACTAGAGCTATTTTTGTAACCCTTCGCCTGTTTTTCTGGCTTCGGTAAAAAATGTCAGAAGTTAGCAGATTCATTAAATTCAAAACAACTATCATTTTGACCACTAAACCAAAGAGTTTGACAAAAATATATTGGATTAAAACTTCCCTCTACTTCTCTGCTTGTCAAATGCGGAGAAGGTTTATTCAGTAAGGAACTTACGTTACAGCAGTTTTACTAAATGCACTACCATGTGTTTTTTAAACTTTCACAAACAACTGCCGTTTTGACCCCTTTCCCAACATTTTACAGAAAACAATGTTTTCTATATAAAATCTACCCCTACTCTTCTGCTTTCAAGCAACAAGTCGGATTTCAAATCGGGTCTACCAATCTGTAACTAGAGCTATTTTTGTAACCCTTCGCCTGTTTTTCTGGCTTCGGTAAAAAATGTCAGAAGTTAGCAGATTCATTAAATTCAAAACAACTATCATTTTGACCACTAAATCAAAGAGTTTGACAAAAATATATTGGATTAAAACTTCCCTCTACTTCTCTGCTTGTCAAATGCGGAGAAGGTTTATTCAGTATGGAACTTACGTTACAGCAGTTTTACTAAATGCACTACCATGTGTTTTTTAAACTTTCACAAACAACTGCCGTTTTGACCCCTTTCCCAACATTTTACAGAATTTTTTTTGCTATATAAAATCTTCCCATACTCGTCTGCTTTTCAAGTACGAAGTCAGATTTCAAATCGGGGCTACCAATCTGTAACTAGAGCTATTTTCCTAACCCATTGCCTGTTTTTCTGGCTTCGGTAAAACATGTCAGAAGTTTGCAGATTCATTCAATTCAAAACAACTGTCATTTTGACCACTAAACCAAAGAGTTTGACAAAAATATATTGGATTAAAACTTCCCTCTACTTCTCTGCTTGTCAAATGCGGAGAAGGTTTATTCAGTATGGAACTTACGTTACAGCAGTTTTACTAAATGCACTACCATGTGTTTTTTAAACTTTCACAAACAACTGCCGTTTTGACCCCTTTCCCAACATTTTACAGAAAACAATGTTTTCTATATAAAATCTACCCCTACTCTTCTGCTTTCAAGCAACAAGTCGAATTTCAAATCGGGTCTACCAATCTGTAACTAGAGCTATTTTTGTAACCCTTCGCCTGTTTTTCTGGCTTCGGTAAAAAATGTCAGAAGTTAGCAGATTCATTAAATTCAAAACAACTATCATTTTGACCACTAAATCAAAGAGTTTGACAAAAATATATTGGATTAAAACTTCCCTCTACTTCTCTGCTTGTCAAATGCGGAGAAGGTTTATTCAGTATGGAACTTACGTTACAGCAGTTTTACTAAATGCACTACCATGTGTTTTTTAAACTTTCACAAACAACTGCCGTTTTGACCCCTTTCCCAACATTTTACAGAAAACAATGTTTTCTATATAAAATCTACCCCTACTCTTCTGCTTTTCAAGCAACAAGTCGGATTTCAAATCGGGGCTACCAATCTGTAACTAGAGCTATTTTTGTAACCCTTCGCCTGTTTTTCTGGCTTCGGTAAAAAATTTCAGAAGTTAGCAGATTCATTAAATTCAAAACAACTATCATTTTGACCACTAAACCAAAGAGTTTGACAAAAATATATTGGATTAAAACTTCCCTCTACTTCTCTGCTTGTCAAATGCGGAGAAGGTTTATTCAGTATGGAACTTACGTTACAGCAGTTTTACTAAATGCACTACCATGTGTTTTTTAAACTTTCACAAACAACTGCCGTTTTGACCCCTTTCCCATCATTTTACAGAAAACAATGTTTTCTATATAAAATCTACCCCTACTCTTCTGCTTTTCAAGCAACAAGTCGGATTTCAAATCGGGGCTACCAATCTGTAACTAGAGCTATTTTTGTAACCCTTCGCCTGTTTTTCTGGCTTCGGTAAAAAATGTCAGAAGTTAGCAGATTCATTCAATTCAAAACAACTATCATTTTGACCACTAAACCAAAGAGTTTGACAAAAATATATTGGATTAAAACTTCCCTCTACTTCTCTGCTTGTCAAATGCGGAGAAGGTTTATTCAGTATGGAACTTACGTTACAGCAGTTTTACTAAATGCACTACCATGTGTTTTTTAAACTTTCACAAACAACTGCCGTTTTGACCCCTTTCCCATCATTTTACAGAAAACAATGTTTTCTATATAAAATCTACCCCTACTCTTCTGCTTTTCAAGCAACAAGTCGGATTTCAAATCGGGGCTACCAATCTGTAACTAGAGCTATTTTTGTAACCCTTCGCCTGTTTTTCTGGCTTCGGTAAAAAATTTCAGAAGTTAGCAGATTCATTAAATTCAAAACAACTATCATTTTGACCACTAAACCAAAGAGTTTGACAAAAATATATTGGATTAAAACTTCCCTCTACTTCTCTGCTTGTCAAATGCGGAGAAGGTTTATTCAGTATGGAACTTACGTTACAGCAGTTTTACTAAATGCACTACCATGTGTTTTTTAAACTTTCACAAACAACTGCCGTTTTGACCCCTTTCCCAACATTTTACAGAATTTTTTTTGCTATATAAAATCTTCCCATACTCGTCTGCTTTTCAAGTACGAAGTCAGATTTCAAATCGGGGCTACCAATCTGTAACTAGAGCTATTTTCCTAACCCATTGCCTGTTTTTCTGGCTTCGGTAAAACATGTCAGAAGTTTGCAGATTCATTCAATTCAAAACAACTGTCATTTTGACCACTAAACCAAAGAGTTTGACAAAAATATATTGGATTAAAACTTCCCTCTACTTCTCTGCTTGTCAAATGCGGAGAAGGTTTATTCAGTATGGAACTTACGTTACAGCAGTTTTACTAAATGCACTACCATGTGTTTTTTAAACTTTCACAAACAACTGCCGTTTTGACCCCTTTCCCAACATTTTACAGAAAACAATGTTTTCTATATAAAATCTACCCCTACTCTTCTGCTTTTCAAGCAACAAGTCGGATTTCAAATCGGGGCTACCAATCTGTAACTAGAGCTATTTTTGTAACCCTTCGCCTGTTTTTCTGGCTTCGGTAAAAAATGTCAGAAGTTAGCAGATTCATTAAATTCAAAACAACTTTCACAAACAACTGCCGTTTTGACCCCTTTCCCAACATTTTACAGAAAACAATGTTTTCTATATAAAATCTACCCCTACTCTTCTGCTTTTCAAGCAACAAGTCGGATTTCGAATCTGGGCTACCAATCTGTAACTAGAGCTATTTTTGTAACCCTTCGCCTGTTTTTCTGGCTTCGGTAAAAAATGTCAGAAGTTAGCAGATTCATTAAATTCAAAACAACTTTCACAAACAACTGCCGTTTTGACCCCTTTCCCAACATTTTACAGAAAACAATGTTTTCTATATAAAATCTACCCCTACTCTTCTGCTTTTCAAGCAACAAGTCGGATTTCAAATCGGGGCTACCAATCTGTAACTAGAGCTATTTTTGTAACCCTTCGCCTGTTTTTCTGGCTTCGGTAAAAAATGTCAGAAGTTAGCAGATTCATTAAATTCAAAACAACTATCATTTTGACCACTAAACCAAAGAGTTTGACAAAAATATATTGGATTAAAACTTCCCTCTACTTCTCTGCTTGTCAAATGCGGAGAAGGTTTATTCAGTAAGGAACTTACGTTACAGCAGTTTTACTAAATGCACTACCATGTGTTTTTTAAACTTTCACAAACAACTGCCGTTTTGACCCCTTTCCCAACATTTTACAGAAAACAATGTTTTCTATATAAAATCTACCCCTACTCTTCTGCTTTCAAGCAACAAGTCGGATTTCAAATCGGGTCTACCAATCTGTAACTAGAGCTATTTTTGTAACCCTTCGCCTGTTTTTCTGGCTTCGGTAAAAAATGTCAGAAGTTAGCAGATTCATTAAATTCAAAACAACTATCATTTTGACCACTAAATCAAAGAGTTTGACAAAAATATATTGGATTAAAACTTCCCTCTACTTCTCTGCTTGTCAAATGCGGAGAAGGTTTATTCAGTATGGAACTTACGTTACAGCAGTTTTACTAAATGCACTACCATGTGTTTTTTAAACTTTCACAAACAACTGCCGTTTTGACCCCTTTCCCAACATTTTACAGAATTTTTTTTGCTATATAAAATCTTCCCATACTCGTCTGCTTTTCAAGTACGAAGTCAGATTTCAAATCGGGGCTACCAATCTGTAACTAGAGCTATTTTCCTAACCCATTGCCTGTTTTTCTGGCTTCGGTAAAACATGTCAGAAGTTTGCAGATTCATTCAATTCAAAACAACTGTCATTTTGACCACTAAACCAAAGAGTTTGACAAAAATATATTGGATTAAAACTTCCCTCTACTTCTCTGCTTGTCAAATGCGGAGAAGGTTTATTCAGTATGGAACTTACGTTACAGCAGTTTTACTAAATGCACTACCATGTGTTTTTTAAACTTTCACAAACAACTGCCGTTTTGACCCCTTTCCCAACATTTTACAGAAAACAATGTTTTCTATATAAAATCTACCCCTACTCTTCTGCTTTCAAGCAACAAGTCGAATTTCAAATCGGGTCTACCAATCTGTAACTAGAGCTATTTTTGTAACCCTTCGCCTGTTTTTCTGGCTTCGGTAAAAAATGTCAGAAGTTAGCAGATTCATTAAATTCAAAACAACTATCATTTTGACCACTAAATCAAAGAGTTTGACAAAAATATATTGGATTAAAACTTCCCTCTACTTCTCTGCTTGTCAAATGCGGAGAAGGTTTATTCAGTATGGAACTTACGTTACAGCAGTTTTACTAAATGCACTACCATGTGTTTTTTAAACTTTCACAAACAACTGCCGTTTTGACCCCTTTCCCAACATTTTACAGAAAACAATGTTTTCTATATAAAATCTACCCCTACTCTTCTGCTTTTCAAGCAACAAGTCGGATTTCAAATCGGGGCTACCAATCTGTAACTAGAGCTATTTTTGTAACCCTTCGCCTGTTTTTCTGGCTTCGGTAAAAAATTTCAGAAGTTAGCAGATTCATTAAATTCAAAACAACTATCATTTTGACCACTAAACCAAAGAGTTTGACAAAAATATATTGGATTAAAACTTCCCTCTACTTCTCTGCTTGTCAAATGCGGAGAAGGTTTATTCAGTATGGAACTTACGTTACAGCAGTTTTACTAAATGCACTACCATGTGTTTTTTAAACTTTCACAAACAACTGCCGTTTTGACCCCTTTCCCATCATTTTACAGAAAACAATGTTTTCTATATAAAATCTACCCCTACTCTTCTGCTTTTCAAGCAACAAGTCGGATTTCAAATCGGGGCTACCAATCTGTAACTAGAGCTATTTTTGTAACCCTTCGCCTGTTTTTCTGGCTTCGGTAAAAAATGTCAGAAGTTAGCAGATTCATTCAATTCAAAACAACTATCATTTTGACCACTAAACCAAAGAGTTTGACAAAAATATATTGGATTAAAACTTCCCTCTACTTCTCTGCTTGTCAAATGCGGAGAAGGTTTATTCAGTATGGAACTTACGTTACAGCAGTTTTACTAAATGCACTACCATGTGTTTTTTAAACTTTCACAAACAACTGCCGTTTTGACCCCTTTCCCATCATTTTACAGAAAACAATGTTTTCTATATAAAATCTACCCCTACTCTTCTGCTTTTCAAGCAACAAGTCGGATTTCAAATCGGGGCTACCAATCTGTAACTAGAGCTATTTTTGTAACCCTTCGCCTGTTTTTCTGGCTTCGGTAAAAAATTTCAGAAGTTAGCAGATTCATTAAATTCAAAACAACTATCATTTTGACCACTAAACCAAAGAGTTTGACAAAAATATATTGGATTAAAACTTCCCTCTACTTCTCTGCTTGTCAAATGCGGAGAAGGTTTATTCAGTATGGAACTTACGTTACAGCAGTTTTACTAAATGCACTACCATGTGTTTTTTAAACTTTCACAAACAACTGCCGTTTTGACCCCTTTCCCAACATTTTACAGAATTTTTTTTGCTATATAAAATCTTCCCATACTCGTCTGCTTTTCAAGTACGAAGTCAGATTTCAAATCGGGGCTACCAATCTGTAACTAGAGCTATTTTCCTAACCCATTGCCTGTTTTTCTGGCTTCGGTAAAACATGTCAGAAGTTTGCAGATTCATTCAATTCAAAACAACTGTCATTTTGACCACTAAACCAAAGAGTTTGACAAAAATATATTGGATTAAAACTTCCCTCTACTTCTCTGCTTGTCAAATGCGGAGAAGGTTTATTCAGTATGGAACTTACGTTACAGCAGTTTTACTAAATGCACTACCATGTGTTTTTTAAACTTTCACAAACAACTGCCGTTTTGACCCCTTTCCCAACATTTTACAGAAAACAATGTTTTCTATATAAAATCTACCCCTACTCTTCTGCTTTTCAAGCAACAAGTCGGATTTCAAATCGGGGCTACCAATCTGTAACTAGAGCTATTTTTGTAACCCTTCGCCTGTTTTTCTGGCTTCGGTAAAAAATGTCAGAAGTTAGCAGATTCATTAAATTCAAAACAACTATCATTTTGACCACTAAACCAAAGAGTTTGACAAAAATATATTGGATTAAAACTTCCCTCTACTTCTCTGCTTGTCAAATGCGGAGAAGGTTTATTCAGTAAGGAACTTACGTTACAGCAGTTTTACTAAATGCACTACCATGTGTTTTTTAAACTTTCACAAACAACTGCCGTTTTGACCCCTTTCCCAACATTTTACAGAAAACAATGTTTTCTATATAAAATCTACCCCTACTCTTCTGCTTTCAAGCAACAAGTCGGATTTCAAATCGGGTCTACCAATCTGTAACTAGAGCTATTTTTGTAACCCTTCGCCTGTTTTTCTGGCTTCGGTAAAAAATGTCAGAAGTTAGCAGATTCATTAAATTCAAAACAACTATCATTTTGACCACTAAATCAAAGAGTTTGACAAAAATATATTGGATTAAAACTTCCCTCTACTTCTCTGCTTGTCAAATGCGGAGAAGGTTTATTCAGTATGGAACTTACGTTACAGCAGTTTTACTAAATGCACTACCATGTGTTTTTTAAACTTTCACAAACAACTGCCGTTTTGACCCCTTTCCCAACATTTTACAGAATTTTTTTTGCTATATAAAATCTTCCCATACTCGTCTGCTTTTCAAGTACGAAGTCAGATTTCAAATCGGGGCTACCAATCTGTAACTAGAGCTATTTTCCTAACCCATTGCCTGTTTTTCTGGCTTCGGTAAAACATGTCAGAAGTTTGCAGATTCATTCAATTCAAAACAACTGTCATTTTGACCACTAAACCAAAGAGTTTGACAAAAATATATTGGATTAAAACTTCCCTCTACTTCTCTGCTTGTCAAATGCGGAGAAGGTTTATTCAGTATGGAACTTACGTTACAGCAGTTTTACTAAATGCACTACCATGTGTTTTTTAAACTTTCACAAACAACTGCCGTTTTGACCCCTTTCCCAACATTTTACAGAAAACAATGTTTTCTATATAAAATCTACCCCTACTCTTCTGCTTTCAAGCAACAAGTCGAATTTCAAATCGGGTCTACCAATCTGTAACTAGAGCTATTTTTGTAACCCTTCGCCTGTTTTTCTGGCTTCGGTAAAAAATGTCAGAAGTTAGCAGATTCATTAAATTCAAAACAACTATCATTTTGACCACTAAATCAAAGAGTTTGACAAAAATATATTGGATTAAAACTTCCCTCTACTTCTCTGCTTGTCAAATGCGGAGAAGGTTTATTCAGTATGGAACTTACGTTACAGCAGTTTTACTAAATGCACTACCATGTGTTTTTTAAACTTTCACAAACAACTGCCGTTTTGACCCCTTTCCCAACATTTTACAGAAAACAATGTTTTCTATATAAAATCTACCCCTACTCTTCTGCTTTTCAAGCAACAAGTCGGATTTCAAATCGGGGCTACCAATCTGTAACTAGAGCTATTTTTGTAACCCTTCGCCTGTTTTTCTGGCTTCGGTAAAAAATTTCAGAAGTTAGCAGATTCATTAAATTCAAAACAACTATCATTTTGACCACTAAACCAAAGAGTTTGACAAAAATATATTGGATTAAAACTTCCCTCTACTTCTCTGCTTGTCAAATGCGGAGAAGGTTTATTCAGTATGGAACTTACGTTACAGCAGTTTTACTAAATGCACTACCATGTGTTTTTTAAACTTTCACAAACAACTGCCGTTTTGACCCCTTTCCCATCATTTTACAGAAAACAATGTTTTCTATATAAAATCTACCCCTACTCTTCTGCTTTTCAAGCAACAAGTCGGATTTCAAATCGGGGCTACCAATCTGTAACTAGAGCTATTTTTGTAACCCTTCGCCTGTTTTTCTGGCTTCGGTAAAAAATGTCAGAAGTTAGCAGATTCATTCAATTCAAAACAACTATCATTTTGACCACTAAACCAAAGAGTTTGACAAAAATATATTGGATTAAAACTTCCCTCTACTTCTCTGCTTGTCAAATGCGGAGAAGGTTTATTCAGTATGGAACTTACGTTACAGCAGTTTTACTAAATGCACTACCATGTGTTTTTTAAACTTTCACAAACAACTGCCGTTTTGACCCCTTTCCCATCATTTTACAGAAAACAATGTTTTCTATATAAAATCTACCCCTACTCTTCTGCTTTTCAAGCAACAAGTCGGATTTCAAATCGGGGCTACCAATCTGTAACTAGAGCTATTTTTGTAACCCTTCGCCTGTTTTTCTGGCTTCGGTAAAAAATTTCAGAAGTTAGCAGATTCATTAAATTCAAAACAACTATCATTTTGACCACTAAACCAAAGAGTTTGACAAAAATATATTGGATTAAAACTTCCCTCTACTTCTCTGCTTGTCAAATGCGGAGAAGGTTTATTCAGTATGGAACTTACGTTACAGCAGTTTTACTAAATGCACTACCATGTGTTTTTTAAACTTTCACAAACAACTGCCGTTTTGACCCCTTTCCCAACATTTTACAGAATTTTTTTTGCTATATAAAATCTTCCCATACTCGTCTGCTTTTCAAGTACGAAGTCAGATTTCAAATCGGGGCTACCAATCTGTAACTAGAGCTATTTTCCTAACCCATTGCCTGTTTTTCTGGCTTCGGTAAAACATGTCAGAAGTTTGCAGATTCATTCAATTCAAAACAACTGTCATTTTGACCACTAAACCAAAGAGTTTGACAAAAATATATTGGATTAAAACTTCCCTCTACTTCTCTGCTTGTCAAATGCGGAGAAGGTTTATTCAGTATGGAACTTACGTTACAGCAGTTTTACTAAATGCACTACCATGTGTTTTTTAAACTTTCACAAACAACTGCCGTTTTGACCCCTTTCCCAACATTTTACAGAAAACAATGTTTTCTATATAAAATCTACCCCTACTCTTCTGCTTTCAAGCAACAAGTCGAATTTCAAATCGGGTCTACCAATCTGTAACTAGAGCTATTTTTGTAACCCTTCGCCTGTTTTTCTGGCTTCGGTAAAAAATGTCAGAAGTTAGCAGATTCATTAAATTCAAAACAACTATCATTTTGACCACTAAATCAAAGAGTTTGACAAAAATATATTGGATTAAAACTTCCCTCTACTTCTCTGCTTGTCAAATGCGGAGAAGGTTTATTCAGTATGGAACTTACGTTACAGCAGTTTTACTAAATGCACTACCATGTGTTTTTTAAACTTTCACAAACAACTGCCGTTTTGACCCCTTTCCCAACATTTTACAGAATTTTTTTTGCTATATAAAATCTTCCCATACTCGTCTGCTTTTCAAGTACGAAGTCAGATTTCAAATCGGGGCTACCAATCTGTAACTAGAGCTATTTTCCTAACCCATTGCCTGTTTTTCTGGCTTCGGTAAAACATGTCAGAAGTTTGCAGATTCATTCAATTCAAAACAACTGTCATTTTGACCACTAAACCAAAGAGTTTGACAAAAATATATTGGATTAAAACTTCCTCTACTTCTCTGCTTGTCAAATGCGGAGAAGGTTTATTCAGTATGGAACTTACGTTACAGCAGTTTTACTAAATGCACTACCATGTGTTTTTTAAACTTTCACAAACAACTGCCGTTTTGACCCCTTTCCCATCATTTTACAGAAAACAATGTTTTCTATATAAAATCTACCCCTACTCTTCTGCTTTTCAAGCAACAAGTCGGATTTCAAATCGGGGCTACCAATCTGTAACTAGAGCTATTTTTGTAACCCTTCGCCTGTTTTTCTGGCTTCGGTAAAAAATTTCAGAAGTTAGCAGATTCATTAAATTCAAAACAACTATCATTTTGACCACTAAACCAAAGAGTTTGACAAAAATATATTGGATTAAAACTTCCCTCTACTTCTCTGCTTGTCAAATGCGGAGAAGGTTTATTCAGTATGGAACTTACGTTACAGCAGTTTTACTAAATGCACTACCATGTGTTTTTTAAACTTTCACAAACAACTGCCGTTTTGACCCCTTTCCCATCATTTTACAGAAAACAATGTTTTCTATATAAAATCTACCCCTACTCTTCTGCTTTTCAAGCAACAAGTCGGATTTCAAATCGGGGCTACCAATCTGTAACTAGAGCTATTTTTGTAACCCTTCGCCTGTTTTTCTGGCTTCGGTAAAAAATGTCAGAAGTTAGCAGATTCATTAAATTCAAAACAACTATCATTTTGACCACTAAACCAAAGAGTTTGACAAAAATATATTGGATTAAAACTTCCCTCTACTTCTCTGCTTGTCAAATGCGGAGAAGGTTTATTCAGTATGGAACTTACGTTACAGCAGTTTTACTAAATGCACTACCATGTGTTTTTTAAACTTTCACAAACAACTGCCGTTTTGACCCCTTTCCCAACATTTTACAGAATTTTTTTTGCTATATAAAATCTTCCCATACTCGTCTGCTTTTCAAGTACGAAGTCAGATTTCAAATCGGGGCTACCAATCTGTAACTAGAGCTATTTTCCTAACCCATTGCCTGTTTTTCTGGCTTCGGTAAAACATGTCAGAAGTTTGCAGATTCATTCAATTCAAAACAACTGTCATTTTGACCACTAAACCAAAGAGTTTGACAAAAATATATTGGATTAAAACTTCCCTCTACTTCTCTGCTTGTCAAATGCGGAGAAGGTTTATTCAGTATGGAACTTACGTTACAGCAGTTTTACTAAATGCACTACCATGTGTTTTTTAAACTTTCACAAACAACTGCCGTTTTGACCCTTTCCCAACATTTTACAGAAAACAATGTTTTCTATATAAAATCTACCCCTACTCTTCTGCTTTTCAAGCAACAAGTCGGATTTCAAATCGGGGCTACCAATCTGTAACTAGAGCTATTTTTGTAACCCTTCGCCTGTTTTTCTGGCTTCGGTAAAAAATGTCAGAAGTTAGCAGATTCATTAAATTCAAAACAACTATCATTTTGACCACTAAATCAAAGAGTTTGACAAAAATATATTGGATTAAAACTTCCCTCTACTTCTCTGCTTGTCAAATGCGGAGAAGGTTTATTCAGTATGGAACTTACGTTACAGCAGTTTTACTAAATGCACTACCATGTGTTTTTTAAACTTTCACAAACAACTGCCGTTTTGACCCCTTTCCCAACATTTTACAGAATTTTTTTTGCTATATAAAATCTTCCCATACTCGTCTGCTTTTCAAGTACGAAGTCAGATTTCAAATCGGGGCTACCAATCTGTAACTAGAGCTATTTTCCTAACCCATTGCCTGTTTTTCTGGCTTCGGTAAAACATGTCAGAAGTTTGCAGATTCATTCAATTCAAAACAACTGTCATTTTGACCACTAAACCAAAGAGTTTGACAAAAATATATTGGATTAAAACTTCCCTCTACTTCTCTGCTTGTCAAATGCGGAGAAGGTTTATTCAGTATGGAACTTACGTTACAGCAGTTTTACTAAATGCACTACCATGTGTTTTTTAAACTTTCACAAACAACTGCCGTTTTGACCCCTTTCCCAACATTTTACAGAAAACAATGTTTTCTATATAAAATCTACCCCTACTCTTCTGCTTTCAAGCAACAAGTCGAATTTCAAATCGGGTCTACCAATCTGTAACTAGAGCTATTTTTGTAACCCTTCGCCTGTTTTTCTGGCTTCGGTAAAAAATGTCAGAAGTTAGCAGATTCATTAAATTCAAAACAACTATCATTTTGACCACTAAATCAAAGAGTTTGACAAAAATATATTGGATTAAAACTTCCCTCTACTTCTCTGCTTGTCAAATGCGGAGAAGGTTTATTCAGTATGGAACTTACGTTACAGCAGTTTTACTAAATGCACTACCATGTGTTTTTTAAACTTTCACAAACAACTGCCGTTTTGACCCCTTTCCCAACATTTTACAGAATTTTTTTTGCTATATAAAATCTTCCCATACTCGTCTGCTTTTCAAGTACGAAGTCAGATTTCAAATCGGGGCTACCAATCTGTAACTAGAGCTATTTTCCTAACCCATTGCCTGTTTTTCTGGCTTCGGTAAAACATGTCAGAAGTTTGCAGATTCATTCAATTCAAAACAACTGTCATTTTGACCACTAAACCAAAGAGTTTGACAAAAATATATTGGATTAAAACTTCCTCTACTTCTCTGCTTGTCAAATGCGGAGAAGGTTTATTCAGTATGGAACTTACGTTACAGCAGTTTTACTAAATGCACTACCATGTGTTTTTTAAACTTTCACAAACAACTGCCGTTTTGACCCCTTTCCCATCATTTTACAGAAAACAATGTTTTCTATATAAAATCTACCCCTACTCTTCTGCTTTTCAAGCAACAAGTCGGATTTCAAATCGGGGCTACCAATCTGTAACTAGAGCTATTTTTGTAACCCTTCGCCTGTTTTTCTGGCTTCGGTAAAAAATTTCAGAAGTTAGCAGATTCATTAAATTCAAAACAACTATCATTTTGACCACTAAACCAAAGAGTTTGACAAAAATATATTGGATTAAAACTTCCCTCTACTTCTCTGCTTGTCAAATGCGGAGAAGGTTTATTCAGTATGGAACTTACGTTACAGCAGTTTTACTAAATGCACTACCATGTGTTTTTTAAACTTTCACAAACAACTGCCGTTTTGACCCCTTTCCCAACATTTTACAGAAAACAATGTTTTCTATATAAAATCTACCCCTACTCTTCTGCTTTTCAAGCAACAAGTCGGATTTCAAATCGGGGCTACCAATCTGTAACTAGAGCTATTTTTGTAACCCTTCGCCTGTTTTTCTGGCTTCGGTAAAAAATTTCAGAAGTTAGCAGATTCATTAAATTCAAAACAACTATCATTTTGACCACTAAACCAAAGAGTTTGACAAAAATATATTGGATTAAAACTTCCCTCTACTTCTCTGCTTGTCAAATGCGGAGAAGGTTTATTCAGTATGGAACTTACGTTACAGCAGTTTTACTAAATGCACTACCATGTGTTTTTTAAACTTTCACAAACAACTGCCGTTTTGACCCCTTTCCCATCATTTTACAGAAAACAATGTTTTCTATATAAAATCTACCCCTACTCTTCTGCTTTTCAAGCAACAAGTCGGATTTCAAATCGGGGCTACCAATCTGTAACTAGAGCTATTTTTGTAACCCTTCGCCTGTTTTTCTGGCTTCGGTAAAAAATGTCAGAAGTTAGCAGATTCATTAAATTCAAAACAACTATCATTTTGACCACTAAACCAAAGAGTTTGACAAAAATATATTGGATTAAAACTTCCCTCTACTTCTCTGCTTGTCAAATGCGGAGAAGGTTTATTCAGTATGGAACTTACGTTACAGCAGTTTTACTAAATGCACTACCATGTGTTTTTTAAACTTTCACAAACAACTGCCGTTTTGACCCCTTTCCCATCATTTTACAGAAAACAATGTTTTCTATATAAAATCTACCCCTACTCTTCTGCTTTTCAAGCAACAAGTCGGATTTCAAATCGGGGCTACCAATCTGTAACTAGAGCTATTTTTGTAACCCTTCGCCTGTTTTTCTGGCTTCGGTAAAAAATGTCAGAAGTTAGCAGATTCATTAAATTCAAAACAACTATCATTTTGACCACTAAACCAAAGAGTTTGACAAAAATATATTGGATTAAAACTTCCCTCTACTTCTCTGCTTGTCAAATGCGGAGAAGGTTTATTCAGTATGGAACTTACGTTACAGCAGTTTTACTAAATGCACTACCATGTGTTTTTTAAACTTTCACAAACAACTGCCGTTTTGACCCCTTTCCCATCATTTTACAGAAAACAATGTTTTCTATATAAAATCTACCCCTACTCTTCTGCTTTTCAAGCAACAAGTCGGATTTCAAATCGGGGCTACCAATCTGTAACTAGAGCTATTTTTGTAACCCTTCGCCTGTTTTTCTGGCTTCGGTAAAAAATGTCAGAAGTTAGCAGATTCATTAAATTCAAAACAACTATCATTTTGACCACTAAACCAAAGAGTTTGACAAAAATATATTGGATTAAAACTTCCCTCTACTTCTCTGCTTGTCAAATGCGGAGAAGGTTTATTCAGTATGGAACTTACGTTACAGCAGTTTTACTAAATGCACTACCATGTGTTTTTTAAACTTTCACAAACAACTGCCGTTTTGACCCCTTTCCCAACATTTTACAGAATTTTTTTTGCTATATAAAATCTTCCCATACTCGTCTGCTTTTCAAGTACGAAGTCAGATTTCAAATCGGGGCTACCAATCTGTAACTAGAGCTATTTTCCTAACCCATTGCCTGTTTTTCTGGCTTCGGTAAAACATGTCAGAAGTTTGCAGATTCATTCAATTCAAAACAACTGTCATTTTGACCACTAAACCAAAGAGTTTGACAAAAATATATTGGATTAAAACTTCCTCTACTTCTCTGCTTGTCAAATGCGGAGAAGGTTTATTCAGTATGGAACTTACGTTACAGCAGTTTTACTAAATGCACTACCATGTGTTTTTTAAACTTTCACAAACAACTGCCGTTTTGACCCCTTTCCCAACATTTTACAGAAAACAATGTTTTCTATATAAAATCTACCCCTACTCTTCTGCTTTCAAGCAACAAGTCGAATTTCAAATCGGGTCTACCAATCTGTAACTAGAGCTATTTTTGTAACCCTTCGCCTGTTTTTCTGGCTTCGGTAAAAAATGTCAGAAGTTAGCAGATTCATTAAATTCAAAACAACTATCATTTTGACCACTAAATCAAAGAGTTTGACAAAAATATATTGGATTAAAACTTCCCTCTACTTCTCTGCTTGTCAAATGCGGAGAAGGTTTATTCAGTATGGAACTTACGTTACAGCAGTTTTACTAAATGCACTACCATGTGTTTTTTAAACTTTCACAAACAACTGCCGTTTTGACCCCTTTCCCAACATTTTACAGAATTTTTTTTGCTATATAAAATCTTCCCATACTCGTCTGCTTTTCAAGTACGAAGTCAGATTTCAAATCGGGGCTACCAATCTGTAACTAGAGCTATTTTCCTAACCCATTGCCTGTTTTTCTGGCTTCGGTAAAACATGTCAGAAGTTTGCAGATTCATTCAATTCAAAACAACTGTCATTTTGACCACTAAACCAAAGAGTTTGACAAAAATATATTGGATTAAAACTTCCTCTACTTCTCTGCTTGTCAAATGCGGAGAAGGTTTATTCAGTATGGAACTTACGTTACAGCAGTTTTACTAAATGCACTACCATGTGTTTTTTAAACTTTCACAAACAACTGCCGTTTTGACCCCTTTCCCATCATTTTACAGAAAACAATGTTTTCTATATAAAATCTACCCCTACTCTTCTGCTTTTCAAGCAACAAGTCGGATTTCAAATCGGGGCTACCAATCTGTAACTAGAGCTATTTTTGTAACCCTTCGCCTGTTTTTCTGGCTTCGGTAAAAAATGTCAGAAGTTAGCAGATTCATTAAATTCAAAACAACTATCATTTTGACCACTAAACCAAAGAGTTTGACAAAAATATATTGGATTAAAACTTCCCTCTACTTCTCTGCTTGTCAAATGCGGAGAAGGTTTATTCAGTATGGAACTTACGTTACAGCAGTTTTACTAAATGCACTACCATGTGTTTTTTAAACTTTCACAAACAACTGCCGTTTTGACCCCTTTCCCATCATTTTACAGAAAACAATGTTTTCTATATAAAATCTACCCCTACTCTTCTGCTTTTCAAGCAACAAGTCGGATTTCAAATCGGGGCTACCAATCTGTAACTAGAGCTATTTTTGTAACCCTTCGCCTGTTTTTCTGGCTTCGGTAAAAAATGTCAGAAGTTAGCAGATTCATTAAATTCAAAACAACTATCATTTTGACCACTAAACCAAAGAGTTTGACAAAAATATATTGGATTAAAACTTCCCTCTACTTCTCTGCTTGTCAAATGCGGAGAAGGTTTATTCAGTATGGAACTTACGTTACAGCAGTTTTACTAAATGCACTACCATGTGTTTTTTAAACTTTCACAAACAACTGCCGTTTTGACCCCTTTCCCATCATTTTACAGAAAACAATGTTTTCTATATAAAATCTACCCCTACTCTTCTGCTTTTCAAGCAACAAGTCGGATTTCAAATCGGGGCTACCAATCTGTAACTAGAGCTATTTTTGTAACCCTTCGCCTGTTTTTCTGGCTTCGGTAAAAAATGTCAGAAGTTAGCAGATTCATTAAATTCAAAACAACTATCATTTTGACCACTAAACCAAAGAGTTTGACAAAAATATATTGGATTAAAACTTCCCTCTACTTCTCTGCTTGTCAAATGCGGAGAAGGTTTATTCAGTATGGAACTTACGTTACAGCAGTTTTACTAAATGCACTACCATGTGTTTTTTAAACTTTCACAAACAACTGCCGTTTTGACCCCTTTCCCATCATTTTACAGAAAACAATGTTTTCTATATAAAATCTACCCCTACTCTTCTGCTTTTCAAGCAACAAGTCGGATTTCAAATCGGGGCTACCAATCTGTAACTAGAGCTATTTTTGTAACCCTTCGCCTGTTTTTCTGGCTTCGGTAAAAAATGTCAGAAGTTAGCAGATTCATTAAATTCAAAACAACTATCATTTTGACCACTAAACCAAAGAGTTTGACAAAAATATATTGGATTAAAACTTCCCTCTACTTCTCTGCTTGTCAAATGCGGAGAAGGTTTATTCAGTATGGAACTTACGTTACAGCAGTTTTACTAAATGCACTACCATGTGTTTTTTAAACTTTCACAAACAACTGCCGTTTTGACCCCTTTCCCAACATTTTACAGAATTTTTTTTGCTATATAAAATCTTCCCATACTCGTCTGCTTTTCAAGTACGAAGTCAGATTTCAAATCGGGGCTCCCAATCTGTAACTAGAGCTATTTTTGTAACCCTTCGCCTGTTTTTCTGGCTTCGGTAAAAAATGTCAGAAGTTAGCAGATTCATTCAATTCAAAACAACTATCATTTTGACCACTAAACCAAAGAGTTTGACAAAAATATATTGGATTAAAACTTCCCTCTACTTCTCTGCTTGTCAAATGCGGAGAAGGTTTATTCAGTATGGAACTTACGTTACAGCAGTTTTACTAAATGCACTACCATGTGTTTTTTAAACTTTCACAAACAACTGCCGTTTTGACCCCTTTCCCAACATTTTACAGAAAACAATGTTTTCTATATAAAATCTACCCCTACTCTTCTGCTTTTCAAGCAACAAGTCGAATTTCAAATCGGGTCTACCAATCTGTAACTAGAGCTATTTTTGTAACCCTTCGCCTGTTTTTCTGGCTTCGGTAAAAAATGTCAGAAGTTAGCAGATTCATTAAATTCAAAACAACTATCATTTTGACCACTAAATCAAAGAGTTTGACAAAAATATATTGGATTAAAACTTCCCTCTACTTCTCTGCTTGTCAAATGCGGAGAAGGTTTATTCAGTATGGAACTTACGTTACAGCAGTTTTACTAAATGCACTACCATGTGTTTTTTAAACTTTCACAAACAACTGCCGTTTTGACCCCTTTCCCAACATTTTACAGAATTTTTTTTGCTATATAAAATCTTCCCATACTCGTCTGCTTTTCAAGTACGAAGTCAGATTTCAAATCGGGGCTACCAATCTGTAACTAGAGCTATTTTCCTAACCCATTGCCTGTTTTTCTGGCTTCGGTAAAACATGTCAGAAGTTTGCAGATTCATTCAATTCAAAACAACTGTCATTTTGACCACTAAACCAAAGAGTTTGACAAAAATATATTGGATTAAAACTTCCTCTACTTCTCTGCTTGTCAAATGCGGAGAAGGTTTATTCAGTATGGAACTTACGTTACAGCAGTTTTACTAAATGCACTACCATGTGTTTTTTAAACTTTCACAAACAACTGCCGTTTTGACCCCTTTCCCATCATTTTACAGAAAACAATGTTTTCTATATAAAATCTACCCCTACTCTTCTGCTTTTCAAGCAACAAGTCGGATTTCAAATCGGGGCTACCAATCTGTAACTAGAGCTATTTTTGTAACCCTTCGCCTGTTTTTCTGGCTTCGGTAAAAAATTTCAGAAGTTAGCAGATTCATTAAATTCAAAACAACTATCATTTTGACCACTAAACCAAAGAGTTTGACAAAAATATATTGGATTAAAACTTCCCTCTACTTCTCTGCTTGTCAAATGCGGAGAAGGTTTATTCAGTATGGAACTTACGTTACAGCAGTTTTACTAAATGCACTACCATGTGTTTTTTAAACTTTCACAAACAACTGCCGTTTTGACCCCTTTCCCATCATTTTACAGAAAACAATGTTTTCTATATAAAATCTACCCCTACTCTTCTGCTTTTCAAGCAACAAGTCGGATTTCAAATCGGGGCTACCAATCTGTAACTAGAGCTATTTTTGTAACCCTTCGCCTGTTTTTCTGGCTTCGGTAAAAAATGTCAGAAGTTAGCAGATTCATTAAATTCAAAACAACTATCATTTTGACCACTAAACCAAAGAGTTTGACAAAAATATATTGGATTAAAACTTCCCTCTACTTCTCTGCTTGTCAAATGCGGAGAAGGTTTATTCAGTATGGAACTTACGTTACAGCAGTTTTACTAAATGCACTACCATGTGTTTTTTAAACTTTCACAAACAACTGCCGTTTTGACCCCTTTCCCATCATTTTACAGAAAACAATGTTTTCTATATAAAATCTACCCCTACTCTTCTGCTTTTCAAGCAACAAGTCGGATTTCAAATCGGGGCTACCAATCTGTAACTAGAGCTATTTTTGTAACCCTTCGCCTGTTTTTCTGGCTTCGGTAAAAAATGTCAGAAGTTAGCAGATTCATTAAATTCAAAACAACTATCATTTTGACCACTAAACCAAAGAGTTTGACAAAAATATATTGGATTAAAACTTCCCTCTACTTCTCTGCTTGTCAAATGCGGAGAAGGTTTATTCAGTATGGAACTTACGTTACAGCAGTTTTACTAAATGCACTACCATGTGTTTTTTAAACTTTCACAAACAACTGCCGTTTTGACCCCTTTCCCATCATTTTACAGAAAACAATGTTTTCTATATAAAATCTACCCCTACTCTTCTGCTTTTCAAGCAACAAGTCGGATTTCAAATCGGGGCTACCAATCTGTAACTAGAGCTATTTTTGTAACCCTTCGCCTGTTTTTCTGGCTTCGGTAAAAAATGTCAGAAGTTAGCAGATTCATTAAATTCAAAACAACTATCATTTTGACCACTAAACCAAAGAGTTTGACAAAAATATATTGGATTAAAACTTCCCTCTACTTCTCTGCTTGTCAAATGCGGAGAAGGTTTATTCAGTATGGAACTTACGTTACAGCAGTTTTACTAAATGCACTACCATGTGTTTTTTAAACTTTCACAAACAACTGCCGTTTTGACCCCTTTCCCATCATTTTACAGAAAACAATGTTTTCTATATAAAATCTACCCCTACTCTTCTGCTTTTCAAGCAACAAGTCGGATTTCAAATCGGGGCTACCAATCTGTAACTAGAGCTATTTTTGTAACCCTTCGCCTGTTTTTCTGGCTTCGGTAAAAAATGTCAGAAGTTAGCAGATTCATTAAATTCAAAACAACTATCATTTTGACCACTAAACCAAAGAGTTTGACAAAAATATATTGGATTAAAACTTCCTCTAACTTCTCTGCTTGTCAAATGCGGAGAAGGTTTATTCAGTATGGAACTTACGTTACAGCAGTTTTACTAAATGCATTACCATGTGTTTTTTAAACTTTCACAAACAACTGCCGTTTTGACCCCTTTCCCAACATTTTACAGAAAAACATGTTTGCTATATAAAATCTTCCCCTACTCTTCTGCTTTTCACGCAAGTCGTCGGAATTCAAATCGGGGCTACCAATCTGTAACTAGAGCTATTTTTGTAACCCTTCGCCTGTTTTTCTGGCTTCGGTAAAAAATGTCAGAAGTTAGCAGATTCATTCAATTCAAAACAACTATCATTTTGACCACTAAACCAAAGAGTTTGACAAAAATATATTGGATTAAAACTTCCTCTAACTTCTCTGCTTGTCAAATGCGGAGAAGGTTTATTCAGTATGGAAATTACATTACAGCAGTTTTACTAAATGCATTACCATGTGTTTTTTAAACTTTCACAAACAACTGCCGTTTTGACCCCTTTCCCAACATTTTACAGAAAAACATGTTTGCTATATAAAATCTTCCCCTACTCTTCTGCTTTTCACGCAAGTCGTCGGAATTCAAATCGGGGCTACCAATCTGTAACTAGAGCTATTTTTGTAACCCTTCGCCTGTTTTTCTGGCTTCGGTAAAAAATGTCAGAAGTTAGCAGATTCATTAAATTCAAAACAACTATCATTTTGACCACTAAACCAAAGAGTTTGACAAAAATATATTGGATTAAAACTTCCTCTAACTTCTCTGCTTGTCAAATGCGGAGAAGGTTTATTCAGTATGGAACTTACGTTACAGCAGTTTTACTAAATGCATTACCATGTGTTTTTTAAACTTTCACAAACAACTGCCGTTTTGACCCCTTTCCCAACATTTTACAGAAAAACATGTTTGCAATATAAAATCTTCCCCTACTCTTCTGCTTTTCAAGCAAGTCGTCGGAATTCAAATCGGGGCTACCAATCTGTAACTAGAGCTATTTTTGTAACCCTTCGCCTGTTTTTCTGGCTTCGGTAAAAAATGTCAGAAGTTAGCAGATTCATTCAATTCAAAACAACTATCATTTTGACCACTAAACCAAAGAGTTTGACAAAAATATATTGGATTAAAACTTCCTCTAACTTCTCTGCTTGTCAAATGCGGAGAAGGTTTATTCAGTATGGAAATTACATTACAGCAGTTTTACTAAATGCATTACCATGTGTTTTTTAAACTTTCACAAACAACTGCCGTTTTGACCCCTTTCCCAACATTTTACAGAAAAACATGTTTGCTATATAAAATCTTCCCCTACTCTTCTGCTTTTCACGCAAGTCGTCGGAATTCAAATCGGGGCTACCAATCTGTAACTAGAGCTATTTTTGTAACCCTTCGCCTGTTTTTCTGGCTTCGGTAAAAAATGTCAGAAGTTAGCAGATTCATTCAATTCAAAACAACTATCATTTTGACCACTAAACCAAAGAGTTTGACAAAAATATATTGGATTAAAACTTCCTCTAACTTCTCTGCTTGTCAAATGCGGAGAAGGTTTATTCAGTATGGAACTTACGTTACAGCAGTTTTACTAAATGCATTACCATGTGTTTTTTAAACTTTCACAAACAACTGCCGTTTTGACCCCTTTCCCAACATTTTACAGAAAAACATGTTTGCAATATAAAATCTTCCCCTACTCTTCTGCTTTTCAAGCAAGTCGTCGGAATTCAAATCGGGGCTACCAATCTGTAACTAGAGCTATTTTTGTAACCCTTCGCCTGTTTTTCTGGCTTCGGTAAAAAATGTCAGAAGTTAGCAGATTCATTCAATTCAAAACAACTATCATTTTGACCACTAAACCAAAGAGTTTGACAAAAATATATTGGATTAAAACTTCCTCTAACTTCTCTGCTTGTCAAATGCGGAGAAGGTTTATTCAGTATGGAAATTACATTACAGCAGTTTTACTAAATGCATTACCATGTGTTTTTTAAACTTTCACAAACAACTGCCGTTTTGACCCCTTTCCCAACATTTTACAGAAAAACATGTTTGCTATATAAAATCTTCCCCTACTCTTCTGCTTTTCACGCAAGTCGTCGGAATTCAAATCGGGGCTACCAATCTGTAACTAGAGCTATTTTTGTAACCCTTCGCCTGTTTTTCTGGCTTCGGTAAAAAATGTCAGAAGTTAGCAGATTCATTCAATTCAAAACAACTATCATTTTGACCACTAAACCAAAGAGTTTGACAAAAATATATTGGATTAAAACTTCCTCTAACTTCTCTGCTTGTCAAATGCGGAGAAGGTTTATTCAGTATGGAACTTACGTTACAGCAGTTTTACTAAATGCATTACCATGTGTTTTTTAAACTTTCACAAACAACTGCCGTTTTGACCCCTTTCCCAACATTTTACAGAAAAACATGTTTGCTATATAAAATCTTCCCCTACTCTTCTGCTTTTCACGCAAGTCGTCGGAATTCAAATCGGGGCTACCAATCTGTAACTAGAGCTATTTTTGTAACCCTTCGCCTGTTTTTCTGGCTTCGGTAAAAAATGTCAGAAGTTAGCAGATTCATTCAATTCAAAACAACTATCATTTTGACCACTAAACCAAAGAGTTTGACAAAAATATATTGGATTAAAACTTCCTCTAACTTCTCTGCTTGTCAAATGCGGAGAAGGTTTATTCAGTATGGAACTTACGTTACAGCAGTTTTACTAAATGCATTACCATGTGTTTTTTAAACTTTCACAAACAACTGCCGTTTTGACCCCTTTCCCAACATTTTACAGAAAAACATGTTTGCAATATAAAATCTTCCCCTACTCTTCTGCTTTTCAAGCAAGTCGTCGGAATTCAAATCGGGGCTACCAATCTGTAACTAGAGCTATTTTTGTAACCCTTCGCCTGTTTTTCTGGCTTCGGTAAAAAATGTCAGAAGTTAGCAGATTCATTCAATTCAAAACAACTATCATTTTGACCACTAAACCAAAGAGTTTGACAAAAATATATTGGATTAAAACTTCCTCTAACTTCTCTGCTTGTCAAATGCGGAGAAGGTTTATTCAGTATGGAAATTACATTACAGCAGTTTTACTAAATGCATTACCATGTGTTTTTTAAACTTTCACAAACAACTGCCGTTTTGACCCCTTTCCCAACATTTTACAGAAAAACATGTTTGCTATATAAAATCTTCCCCTACTCTTCTGCTTTTCACGCAAGTCGTCGGAATTCAAATCGGGGCTACCAATCTGTAACTAGAGCTATTTTTGTAACCCTTCGCCTGTTTTTCTGGCTTCGGTAAAAAATGTCAGAAGTTAGCAGATTCATTCAATTCAAAACAACTATCATTTTGACCACTAAACCAAAGAGTTTGACAAAAATATATTGGATTAAAACTTCCTCTAACTTCTCTGCTTGTCAAATGCGGAGAAGGTTTATTCAGTATGGAACTTACGTTACAGCAGTTTTACTAAATGCATTACCATGTGTTTTTTAAACTTTCACAAACAACTGCCGTTTTGACCCCTTTCCCAACATTTTACAGAAAAACATGTTTGCTATATAAAATCTTCCCCTACTCTTCTGCTTTTCAAGCAAGTCGTCGGAATTCAAATCGGGGCTACCAATCTGTAACTAGAGCTATTTTTGTAACCCTTCGCCTGTTTTTCTGGCTTCGGTAAAAAATGTCAGAAGTTAGCAGATTCATTCAATTCAAAACAACTATCATTTTGACCACTAAACCAAAGAGTTTGACAAAAATATATTGGATTAAAACTTCCTCTAACTTCTCTGCTTGTCAAATGCGGAGAAGGTTTATTCAGTATGGAACTTACGTTACAGCAGTTTTACTAAATGCACTACCATGTGTTTTTTAAACTTTCACAAACAACTGCCGTTTTGACCCCTTTCCCAACATTTTACAGAATTGTTTTTGCTATATAAAATCTTCCCATACTCGTCTGCTTTTCAAGTACGAAGTCAGATTTCAAATCGGGGCTACCAATCTGTAACTAGAGCTATTTTTGTAACCCTTCGCCTGTTTTTCTGGCTTCGGTAAAAAATGTCAGAAGTTAGCAGATTCATTCAATTCAAAACAACTGTCATTTTGACCACTAAACCAAAGAGTTTGACAAAAATATATTGGATTAAAACTTCCTCTAACTTCTCTGCTTGTCAAATGCGGAGAAGGTTTATTCAGTATGGAACTTACGTTACAGCAGTTTTACTAAATGCACTACCATGTGTTTTTTAAACTTTCACAAACAACTGCCGTTTTGACCCCTTTCCCAACATTTTACAGAAAACAATGTTTTCTATATAAAATCTACCCCTACTCTTCTGCTTTTCAAGCAACAAGTCGGATTTCAAATCGGGGCTACCAATCTGTAACTAGAGCTATTTTTGTAACCCTTCGCCTGTTTTTCTGGCTTCGGTAAAAAATTTCAGAAGTTAGCAGATTCATTAAATTCAAAACAACTATCATTTTGACCACTAAACCAAAGAGTTTGACAAAAATATATTGGATTAAAACTTCCCTCTACTTCTCTGCTTGTCAAATGCGGAGAAGGTTTATTCAGTATGGAACTTACGTTACAGCAGTTTTACTAAATGCACTACCATGTGTTTTTTAAACTTTCACAAACAACTGCCGTTTTGACCCCTTTCCCAACATTTTACAGAAAACAATGTTTTCTATATAAAATCTACCCCTACTCTTCTGCTTTTCAAGCAACAAGTCGGATTTCAAATCGGGGCTACCAATCTGTAACTAGAGCTATTTTTGTAACCCTTCGCCTGTTTTTCTGGCTTCATTAAAAAATTTCAGAAGTTAGCAGATTCATTAAATTCAAAACAACTATCATTTTGACCACTAAACCAAAGAGTTTGACAAAAATATATTGGATTAAAACTTCCCTCTACTTCTCTGCTTGTCAAATGCGGAGAAGGTTTATTCAGTATGGAACTTACGTTACAGCAGTTTTACTAAATGCACTACCATGTGTTTTTTAAACTTTCACAAACAACTGCCGTTTTGACCCCTTTCCCATCATTTTACAGAAAACAATGTTTTCTATATAAAATCTACCCCTACTCTTCTGCTTTTCAAGCAACAAGTCGGATTTCAAATCGGGGCTACCAATCTGTAACTAGAGCTATTTTTGTAACCCTTCGCCTGTTTTTCTGGCTTCGGTAAAAAATGTCAGAAGTTAGCAGATTCATTAAATTCAAAACAACTATCATTTTGACCACTAAACCAAAGAGTTTGACAAAAATATATTGGATTAAAACTTCCCTCTACTTCTCTGCTTGTCAAATGCGGAGAAGGTTTATTCAGTATGGAACTTACGTTACAGCAGTTTTACTAAATGCACTACCATGTGTTTTTTAAACTTTCACAAACAACTGCCGTTTTGACCCCTTTCCCATCATTTTACAGAAAACAATGTTTTCTATATAAAATCTACCCCTACTCTTCTGCTTTTCAAGCAACAAGTCGGATTTCAAATCGGGGCTACCAATCTGTAACTAGAGCTATTTTTGTAACCCTTCGCCTGTTTTTCTGGCTTCGGTAAAAAATGTCAGAAGTTAGCAGATTCATTAAATTCAAAACAACTATCATTTTGACCACTAAACCAAAGAGTTTGACAAAAATATATTGGATTAAAACTTCCCTCTACTTCTCTGCTTGTCAAATGCGGAGAAGGTTTATTCAGTATGGAACTTACGTTACAGCAGTTTTACTAAATGCACTACCATGTGTTTTTTAAACTTTCACAAACAACTGCCGTTTTGACCCCTTTCCC
This sequence comes from Salvelinus alpinus, assembly GCF_045679555.1. Lineage (NCBI taxonomy): Eukaryota > Metazoa > Chordata > Actinopteri > Salmoniformes > Salmonidae > Salvelinus > Salvelinus alpinus. Next base: position 53,312,010 of record NC_092105.1, on the reverse strand, counting down.
ATCATTTTACAGAAAACAATGTTTTCTATATAAAATCTACCCCTACTCTTCTGCTTTTCAAGCAACAAGTCGGATTTCAAATCGGGGCTACCAATCTGTAACTAGAGCTATTTTTGTAACCCTTCGCCTGTTTTTCTGGCTTCGGTAAAAAATGTCAGAAGTTAGCAGATTCATTAAATTCAAAACAACTATCATTTTGACCACTAAACCAAAGAGTTTGACAAAAATATATTGGATTAAAACTTCCCTCTACTTCTCTGCTTGTCAAATGCGGAGAAGGTTTATTCAGTATGGAACTTACGTTACAGCAGTTTTACTAAATGCACTACCATGTGTTTTTTAAACTTTCACAAACAACTGCCGTTTTGACCCCTTTCCCATCATTTTACAGAAAACAATGTTTTCTATATAAAATCTACCCCTACTCTTCTGCTTTTCAAGCAACAAGTCGGATTTCAAATCGGGGCTACCAATCTGTAACTAGAGCTATTTTTGTAACCCTTCGCCTGTTTTTCTGGCTTCGGTAAAAAATGTCAGAAGTTAGCAGATTCATTAAATTCAAAACAACTATCATTTTGACCACTAAACCAAAGAGTTTGACAAAAATATATTGGATTAAAACTTCCCTCTACTTCTCTGCTTGTCAAATGCGGAGAAGGTTTATTCAGTATGGAACTTACGTTACAGCAGTTTTACTAAATGCACTACCATGTGTTTTTTAAACTTTCACAAACAACTGCCGTTTTGACCCCTTTCCCATCATTTTACAGAAAACAATGTTTTCTATATAAAATCTACCCCTACTCTTCTGCTTTTCAAGCAACAAGTCGGATTTCAAATCGGGGCTACCAATCTGTAACTAGAGCTATTTTTGTAACCCTTCGCCTGTTTTTCTGGCTTCGGTAAAAAATGTCAGAAGTTAGCAGATTCATTAAATTCAAAACAACTATCATTTTGACCACTAAACCAAAGAGTTTGACAAAAATATATTGGATTAAAACTTCCCTCTACTTCTCTGCTTGTCAAATGCGGAGAAGGTTTATTCAGTATGGAACTTACGTTACAGCAGTTTTACTAAATGCACTACCATGTGTTTTTTAAACTTTCACAAACAACTGCCGTTTTGACCCCTTTCCCATCATTTTACAGAAAACAATGTTTTCTATATAAAATCTACCCCTACTCTTCTGCTTTTCAAGCAACAAGTCGGATTTCAAATCGGGGCTACCAATCTGTAACTAGAGCTATTTTTGTAACCCTTCGCCTGTTTTTCTGGCTTCGGTAAAAAATGTCAGAAGTTAGCAGATTCATTAAATTCAAAACAACTATCATTTTGACCACTAAACCAAAGAGTTTGACAAAAATATATTGGATTAAAACTTCCCTCTACTTCTCTGCTTGTCAAATGCGGAGAAGGTTTATTCAGTATGGAACTTACGTTACAGCAGTTTTACTAAATGCACTACCATGTGTTTTTTAAACTTTCACAAACAACTGCCGTTTTGACCCCTTTCCCATCATTTTACAGAAAACAATGTTTTCTATATAAAATCTACCCCTACTCTTCTGCTTTTCAAGCAACAAGTCGGATTTCAAATCGGGGCTACCAATCTGTAACTAGAGCTATTTTTGTAACCCTTCGCCTGTTTTTCTGGCTTCGGTAAAAAATGTCAGAAGTTAGCAGATTCATTAAATTCAAAACAACTATCATTTTGACCACTAAACCAAAGAGTTTGACAAAAATATATTGGATTAAAACTTCCCTCTACTTCTCTGCTTGTCAAATGCGGAGAAGGTTTATTCAGTATGGAACTTACGTTACAGCAGTTTTACTAAATGCACTACCATGTGTTTTTTAAACTTTCACAAACAACTGCCGTTTTGACCCCTTTCCCATCATTTTACAGAAAACAATGTTTTCTATATAAAATCTACCCCTACTCTTCTGCTTTTCAAGCAACAAGTCGGATTTCAAATCGGGGCTACCAATCTGTAACTAGAGCTATTTTTGTAACCCTTCGCCTGTTTTTCTGGCTTCGGTAAAAAATGTCAGAAGTTAGCAGATTCATTAAATTCAAAACAACTATCATTTTGACCACTAAACCAAAGAGTTTGACAAAAATATATTGGATTAAAACTTCCCTCTACTTCTCTGCTTGTCAAATGCGGAGAAGGTTTATTCAGTATGGAACTTACGTTACAGCAGTTTTACTAAATGCACTACCATGTGTTTTTTAAACTTTCACAAACAACTGCCGTTTTGACCCCTTTCCCATCATTTTACAGAAAACAATGTTTTCTATATAAAATCTACCCCTACTCTTCTGCTTTTCAAGCAACAAGTCGGATTTCAAATCGGGGCTACCAATCTGTAACTAGAGCTATTTTTGTAACCCTTCGCCTGTTTTTCTGGCTTCGGTAAAAAATGTCAGAAGTTAGCAGATTCATTAAATTCAAAACAACTATCATTTTGACCACTAAACCAAAGAGTTTGACAAAAATATATTGGATTAAAACTTCCCTCTACTTCTCTGCTTGTCAAATGCGGAGAAGGTTTATTCAGTATGGAACTTACGTTACAGCAGTTTTACTAAATGCACTACCATGTGTTTTTTAAACTTTCACAAACAACTGCCGTTTTGACCCCTTTCCCATCATTTTACAGAAAACAATGTTTTCTATATAAAATCTACCCCTACTCTTCTGCTTTTCAAGCAACAAGTCGGATTTCAAATCGGGGCTACCAATCTGTAACTAGAGCTATTTTTGTAACCCTTCGCCTGTTTTTCTGGCTTCGGTAAAAAATGTCAGAAGTTAGCAGATTCATTAAATTCAAAACAACTATCATTTTGACCACTAAACCAAAGAGTTTGACAAAAATATATTGGATTAAAACTTCCTCTAACTTCTCTGCTTGTCAAATGCGGAGAAGGTTTATTCAGTATGGAACTTACGTTACAGCAGTTTTACTAAATGCATTACCATGTGTTTTTTAAACTTTCACAAACAACTGCCGTTTTGACCCCTTTCCCAACATTTTACAGAAAAACATGTTTGCTATATAAAATCTTCCCCTACTCTTCTGCTTTTCACGCAAGTCGTCGGAATTCAAATCGGGGCTACCAATCTGTAACTAGAGCTATTTTTGTAACCCTTCGCCTGTTTTTCTGGCTTCGGTAAAAAATGTCAGAAGTTAGCAGATTCATTAAATTCAAAACAACTATCATTTTGACCACTAAACCAAAGAGTTTGACAAAAATATATTGGATTAAAACTTCCTCTAACTTCTCTGCTTGTCAAATGCGGAGAAGGTTTATTCAGTATGGAAATTACATTACAGCAGTTTTACTAAATGCATTACCATGTGTTTTTTAAACTTTCACAAACAACTGCCGTTTTGACCCCTTTCCCAACATTTTACAGAAAAACATGTTTGCAATATAAAATCTTCCCCTACTCTTCTGCTTTTCAAGCAAGTCGTCGGAATTCAAATCGGGGCTACCAATCTGTAACTAGAGCTATTTTTGTAACCCTTCGCCTGTTTTTCTGGCTTCGGTAAAAAATGTCAGAAGTTAGCAGATTCATTCAATTCAAAACAACTATCATTTTGACCACTAAACCAAAGAGTTTGACAAAAATATATTGGATTAAAACTTCCTCTAACTTCTCTGCTTGTCAAATGCGGAGAAGGTTTATTCAGTATGGAACTTACGTTACAGCAGTTTTACTAAATGCATTACCATGTGTTTTTTAAACTTTCACAAACAACTGCCGTTTTGACCCCTTTCCCAACATTTTACAGAAAAACATGTTTGCTATATAAAATCTTCCCCTACTCTTCTGCTTTTCACGCAAGTCGTCGGAATTCAAATCGGGGCTACCAATCTGTAACTAGAGCTATTTTTGTAACCCTTCGCCTGTTTTTCTGGCTTCGGTAAAAAATGTCAGAAGTTAGCAGATTCATTCAATTCAAAACAACTATCATTTTGACCACTAAACCAAAGAGTTTGACAAAAATATATTGGATTAAAACTTCCTCTAACTTCTCTGCTTGTCAAATGCGGAGAAGGTTTATTCAGTATGGAACTTACGTTACAGCAGTTTTACTAAATGCATTACCATGTGTTTTTTAAACTTTCACAAACAACTGCCGTTTTGACCCCTTTCCCAACATTTTACAGAAAAACATGTTTGCTATATAAAATCTTCCCCTACTCTTCTGCTTTTCAAGCAAGTCGTCGGAATTCAAATCGGGGCTACCAATCTGTAACTAGAGCTATTTTTGTAACCCTTCGCCTGTTTTTCTGGCTTCGGTAAAAAATGTCAGAAGTTAGCAGATTCATTCAATTCAAAACAACTATCATTTTGACCACTAAACCAAAGAGTTTGACAAAAATATATTGGATTAAAACTTCCTCTAACTTCTCTGCTTGTCAAATGCGGAGAAGGTTTATTCAGTATGGAACTTACGTTACAGCAGTTTTACTAAATGCACTACCATGTGTTTTTTAAACTTTCACAAACAACTGCCGTTTTGACCCCTTTCCCATCATTTTACAGAAAACAATGTTTTCTATATAAAATCTACCCCTACTCTTCTGCTTTTCAAGCAACAAGTCGGATTTCAAATCGGGGCTACCAATCTGTAACTAGAGCTATTTTTGTAACCCTTCGCCTGTTTTTCTGGCTTCGGTAAAAAATGTCAGAAGTTAGCAGATTCATTAAATTCAAAACAACTATCATTTTGACCACTAAACCAAAGAGTTTGACAAAAATATATTGGATTAAAACTTCCCTCTACTTCTCTGCTTGTCAAATGCGGAGAAGGTTTATTCAGTATGGAACTTACGTTACAGCAGTTTTACTAAATGCACTACCATGTGTTTTTTAAACTTTCACAAACAACTGCCGTTTTGACCCCTTTCCCATCATTTTACAGAAAACAATGTTTTCTATATAAAATCTACCCCTACTCTTCTGCTTTTCAAGCAACAAGTCGGATTTCAAATCGGGGCTACCAATCTGTAACTAGAGCTATTTTTGTAACCCTTCGCCTGTTTTTCTGGCTTCGGTAAAAAATGTCAGAAGTTAGCAGATTCATTAAATTCAAAACAACTATCATTTTGACCACTAAACCAAAGAGTTTGACAAAAATATATTGGATTAAAACTTCCCTCTACTTCTCTGCTTGTCAAATGCGGAGAAGGTTTATTCAGTATGGAACTTACGTTACAGCAGTTTTACTAAATGCACTACCATGTGTTTTTTAAACTTTCACAAACAACTGCCGTTTTGACCCCTTTCCCATCATTTTACAGAAAACAATGTTTTCTATATAAAATCTACCCCTACTCTTCTGCTTTTCAAGCAACAAGTCGGATTTCAAATCGGGGCTACCAATCTGTAACTAGAGCTATTTTTGTAACCCTTCGCCTGTTTTTCTGGCTTCGGTAAAAAATGTCAGAAGTTAGCAGATTCATTAAATTCAAAACAACTATCATTTTGACCACTAAACCAAAGAGTTTGACAAAAATATATTGGATTAAAACTTCCCTCTACTTCTCTGCTTGTCAAATGCGGAGAAGGTTTATTCAGTATGGAACTTACGTTACAGCAGTTTTACTAAATGCACTACCATGTGTTTTTTAAACTTTCACAAACAACTGCCGTTTTGACCCCTTTCCCATCATTTTACAGAAAACAATGTTTTCTATATAAAATCTACCCCTACTCTTCTGCTTTTCAAGCAACAAGTCGGATTTCAAATCGGGGCTACCAATCTGTAACTAGAGCTATTTTTGTAACCCTTCGCCTGTTTTTCTGGCTTCGGTAAAAAATGTCAGAAGTTAGCAGATTCATTAAATTCAAAACAACTATCATTTTGACCACTAAACCAAAGAGTTTGACAAAAATATATTGGATTAAAACTTCCCTCTACTTCTCTGCTTGTCAAATGCGGAGAAGGTTTATTCAGTATGGAACTTACGTTACAGCAGTTTTACTAAATGCACTACCATGTGTTTTTTAAACTTTCACAAACAACTGCCGTTTTGACCCCTTTCCCATCATTTTACAGAAAACAATGTTTTCTATATAAAATCTACCCCTACTCTTCTGCTTTTCAAGCAACAAGTCGGATTTCAAATCGGGGCTACCAATCTGTAACTAGAGCTATTTTTGTAACCCTTCGCCTGTTTTTCTGGCTTCGGTAAAAAATGTCAGAAGTTAGCAGATTCATTAAATTCAAAACAACTATCATTTTGACCACTAAACCAAAGAGTTTGACAAAAATATATTGGATTAAAACTTCCCTCTACTTCTCTGCTTGTCAAATGCGGAGAAGGTTTATTCAGTATGGAACTTACGTTACAGCAGTTTTACTAAATGCACTACCATGTGTTTTTTAAACTTTCACAAACAACTGCCGTTTTGACCCCTTTCCCATCATTTTACAGAAAACAATGTTTTCTATATAAAATCTACCCCTACTCTTCTGCTTTTCAAGCAACAAGTCGGATTTCAAATCGGGGCTACCAATCTGTAACTAGAGCTATTTTTGTAACCCTTCGCCTGTTTTTCTGGCTTCGGTAAAAAATGTCAGAAGTTAGCAGATTCATTAAATTCAAAACAACTATCATTTTGACCACTAAACCAAAGAGTTTGACAAAAATATATTGGATTAAAACTTCCCTCTACTTCTCTGCTTGTCAAATGCGGAGAAGGTTTATTCAGTATGGAACTTACGTTACAGCAGTTTTACTAAATGCACTACCATGTGTTTTTTAAACTTTCACAAACAACTGCCGTTTTGACCCCTTTCCCATCATTTTACAGAAAACAATGTTTTCTATATAAAATCTACCCCTACTCTTCTGCTTTTCAAGCAACAAGTCGGATTTCAAATCGGGGCTACCAATCTGTAACTAGAGCTATTTTTGTAACCCTTCGCCTGTTTTTCTGGCTTCGGTAAAAAATGTCAGAAGTTAGCAGATTCATTAAATTCAAAACAACTATCATTTTGACCACTAAACCAAAGAGTTTGACAAAAATATATTGGATTAAAACTTCCCTCTACTTCTCTGCTTGTCAAATGCGGAGAAGGTTTATTCAGTATGGAACTTACGTTACAGCAGTTTTACTAAATGCACTACCATGTGTTTTTTAAACTTTCACAAACAACTGCCGTTTTGACCCCTTTCCCATCATTTTACAGAAAACAATGTTTTCTATATAAAATCTACCCCTACTCTTCTGCTTTTCAAGCAACAAGTCGGATTTCAAATCGGGGCTACCAATCTGTAACTAGAGCTATTTTTGTAACCCTTCGCCTGTTTTTCTGGCTTCGGTAAAAAATGTCAGAAGTTAGCAGATTCATTAAATTCAAAACAACTATCATTTTGACCACTAAACCAAAGAGTTTGACAAAAATATATTGGATTAAAACTTCCCTCTACTTCTCTGCTTGTCAAATGCGGAGAAGGTTTATTCAGTATGGAACTTACGTTACAGCAGTTTTACTAAATGCACTACCATGTGTTTTTTAAACTTTCACAAACAACTGCCGTTTTGACCCCTTTCCCATCATTTTACAGAAAACAATGTTTTCTATATAAAATCTACCCCTACTCTTCTGCTTTTCAAGCAACAAGTCGGATTTCAAATCGGGGCTACCAATCTGTAACTAGAGCTATTTTTGTAACCCTTCGCCTGTTTTTCTGGCTTCGGTAAAAAATGTCAGAAGTTAGCAGATTCATTAAATTCAAAACAACTATCATTTTGACCACTAAACCAAAGAGTTTGACAAAAATATATTGGATTAAAACTTCCCTCTACTTCTCTGCTTGTCAAATGCGGAGAAGGTTTATTCAGTATGGAACTTACGTTACAGCAGTTTTACTAAATGCACTACCATGTGTTTTTTAAACTTTCACAAACAACTGCCGTTTTGACCCCTTTCCCATCATTTTACAGAAAACAATGTTTTCTATATAAAATCTACCCCTACTCTTCTGCTTTTCAAGCAACAAGTCGGATTTCAAATCGGGGCTACCAATCTGTAACTAGAGCTATTTTTGTAACCCTTCGCCTGTTTTTCTGGCTTCGGTAAAAAATGTCAGAAGTTAGCAGATTCATTAAATTCAAAACAACTATCATTTTGACCACTAAACCAAAGAGTTTGACAAAAATATATTGGATTAAAACTTCCCTCTACTTCTCTGCTTGTCAAATGCGGAGAAGGTTTATTCAGTATGGAACTTACGTTACAGCAGTTTTACTAAATGCACTACCATGTGTTTTTTAAACTTTCACAAACAACTGCCGTTTTGACCCCTTTCCCATCATTTTACAGAAAACAATGTTTTCTATATAAAATCTACCCCTACTCTTCTGCTTTTCAAGCAACAAGTCGGATTTCAAATCGGGGCTACCAATCTGTAACTAGAGCTATTTTTGTAACCCTTCGCCTGTTTTTCTGGCTTCGGTAAAAAATGTCAGAAGTTAGCAGATTCATTAAATTCAAAACAACTATCATTTTGACCACTAAACCAAAGAGTTTGACAAAAATATATTGGATTAAAACTTCCTCTAACTTCTCTGCTTGTCAAATGCGGAGAAGGTTTATTCAGTATGGAACTTACGTTACAGCAGTTTTACTAAATGCATTACCATGTGTTTTTTAAACTTTCACAAACAACTGCCGTTTTGACCCCTTTCCCAACATTTTACAGAAAAACATGTTTGCTATATAAAATCTTCCCCTACTCTTCTGCTTTTCACGCAAGTCGTCGGAATTCAAATCGGGGCTACCAATCTGTAACTAGAGCTATTTTTGTAACCCTTCGCCTGTTTTTCTGGCTTCGGTAAAAAATGTCAGAAGTTAGCAGATTCATTCAATTCAAAACAACTATCATTTTGACCACTAAACCAAAGAGTTTGACAAAAATATATTGGATTAAAACTTCCTCTAACTTCTCTGCTTGTCAAATGCGGAGAAGGTTTATTCAGTATGGAACTTACGTTACAGCAGTTTTACTAAATGCATTACCATGTGTTTTTTAAACTTTCACAAACAACTGCCGTTTTGACCCCTTTCCCATCATTTTACAGAAAACAATGTTTTCTATATAAAATCTACCCCTACTCTTCTGCTTTTCAAGCAACAAGTCGGATTTCAAATCGGGGCTACCAATCTGTAACTAGAGCTATTTTTGTAACCCTTCGCCTGTTTTTCTGGCTTCGGTAAAAAATGTCAGAAGTTAGCAGATTCATTAAATTCAAAACAACTATCATTTTGACCACTAAACCAAAGAGTTTGACAAAAATATATTGGATTAAAACTTCCCTCTACTTCTCTGCTTGTCAAATGCGGAGAAGGTTTATTCAGTATGGAACTTACGTTACAGCAGTTTTACTAAATGCATTACCATGTGTTTTTTAAACTTTCACAAACAACTGCCGTTTTGACCCCTTTCCCATCATTTTACAGAAAACAATGTTTTCTATATAAAATCTACCCCTACTCTTCTGCTTTTCAAGCAACAAGTCGGATTTCAAATCGGGGCTACCAATCTGTAACTAGAGCTATTTTTGTAACCCTTCGCCTGTTTTTCTGGCTTCGGTAAAAAATGTCAGAAGTTAGCAGATTCATTAAATTCAAAACAACTATCATTTTGACCACTAAACCAAAGAGTTTGACAAAAATATATTGGATTAAAACTTCCCTCTACTTCTCTGCTTGTCAAATGCGGAGAAGGTTTATTCAGTATGGAACTTACGTTACAGCAGTTTTACTAAATGCACTACCATGTGTTTTTTAAACTTTCACAAACAACTGCCGTTTTGACCCCTTTCCCATCATTTTACAGAAAACAATGTTTTCTATATAAAATCTACCCCTACTCTTCTGCTTTTCAAGCAACAAGTCGGATTTCAAATCGGGGCTACCAATCTGTAACTAGAGCTATTTTTGTAACCCTTCGCCTGTTTTTCTGGCTTCGGTAAAAAATGTCAGAAGTTAGCAGATTCATTAAATTCAAAACAACTATCATTTTGACCACTAAACCAAAGAGTTTGACAAAAATATATTGGATTAAAACTTCCCTCTACTTCTCTGCTTGTCAAATGCGGAGAAGGTTTATTCAGTATGGAACTTACGTTACAGCAGTTTTACTAAATGCACTACCATGTGTTTTTTAAACTTTCACAAACAACTGCCGTTTTGACCCCTTTCCCATCATTTTACAGAAAACAATGTTTTCTATATAAAATCTACCCCTACTCTTCTGCTTTTCAAGCAACAAGTCGGATTTCAAATCGGGGCTACCAATCTGTAACTAGAGCTATTTTTGTAACCCTTCGCCTGTTTTTCTGGCTTCGGTAAAAAATGTCAGAAGTTAGCAGATTCATTAAATTCAAAACAACTATCATTTTGACCACTAAACCAAAGAGTTTGACAAAAATATATTGGATTAAAACTTCCCTCTACTTCTCTGCTTGTCAAATGCGGAGAAGGTTTATTCAGTATGGAACTTACGTTACAGCAGTTTTACTAAATGCACTACCATGTGTTTTTTAAACTTTCACAAACAACTGCCGTTTTGACCCCTTTCCCATCATTTTACAGAAAACAATGTTTTCTATATAAAATCTACCCCTACTCTTCTGCTTTTCAAGCAACAAGTCGGATTTCAAATCGGGGCTACCAATCTGTAACTAGAGCTATTTTTGTAACCCTTCGCCTGTTTTTCTGGCTTCGGTAAAAAATGTCAGAAGTTAGCAGATTCATTAAATTCAAAACAACTATCATTTTGACCACTAAACCAAAGAGTTTGACAAAAATATATTGGATTAAAACTTCCTCTAACTTCTCTGCTTGTCAAATGCGGAGAAGGTTTATTCAGTATGGAACTTACGTTACAGCAGTTTTACTAAATGCATTACCATGTGTTTTTTAAACTTTCACAAACAACTGCCGTTTTGACCCCTTTCCCAACATTTTACAGAAAAACATGTTTGCTATATAAAATCTTCCCCTACTCTTCTGCTTTTCACGCAAGTCGTCGGAATTCAAATCGGGGCTACCAATCTGTAACTAGAGCTATTTTTGTAACCCTTCGCCTGTTTTTCTGGCTTCGGTAAAAAATGTCAGAAGTTAGCAGATTCATTCAATTCAAAACAACTATCATTTTGACCACTAAACCAAAGAGTTTGACAAAAATATATTGGATTAAAACTTCCTCTAACTTCTCTGCTTGTCAAATGCGGAGAAGGTTTATTCAGTATGGAAATTACATTACAGCAGTTTTACTAAATGCATTACCATGTGTTTTTTAAACTTTCACAAACAACTGCCGTTTTGACCCCTTTCCCAACATTTTACAGAAAAACATGTTTGCTATATAAAATCTTCCCCTACTCTTCTGCTTTTCACGCAAGTCGTCGGAATTCAAATCGGGGCTACCAATCTGTAACTAGAGCTATTTTTGTAACCCTTCGCCTGTTTTTCTGGCTTCGGTAAAAAATGTCAGAAGTTAGCAGATTCATTAAATTCAAAACAACTATCATTTTGACCACTAAACCAAAGAGTTTGACAAAAATATATTGGATTAAAACTTCCTCTAACTTCTCTGCTTGTCAAATGCGGAGAAGGTTTATTCAGTATGGAACTTACGTTACAGCAGTTTTACTAAATGCATTACCATGTGTTTTTTAAACTTTCACAAACAACTGCCGTTTTGACCCCTTTCCCAACATTTTACAGAAAAACATGTTTGCAATATAAAATCTTCCCCTACTCTTCTGCTTTTCAAGCAAGTCGTCGGAATTCAAATCGGGGCTACCAATCTGTAACTAGAGCTATTTTTGTAACCCTTCGCCTGTTTTTCTGGCTTCGGTAAAAAATGTCAGAAGTTAGCAGATTCATTCAATTCAAAACAACTATCATTTTGACCACTAAACCAAAGAGTTTGACAAAAATATATTGGATTAAAACTTCCTCTAACTTCTCTGCTTGTCAAATGCGGAGAAGGTTTATTCAGTATGGAAATTACATTACAGCAGTTTTACTAAATGCATTACCATGTGTTTTTTAAACTTTCACAAACAACTGCCGTTTTGACCCCTTTCCCAACATTTTACAGAAAAACATGTTTGCTATATAAAATCTTCCCCTACTCTTCTGCTTTTCACGCAAGTCGTCGGAATTCAAATCGGGGCTACCAATCTGTAACTAGAGCTATTTTTGTAACCCTTCGCCTGTTTTTCTGGCTTCGGTAAAAAATGTCAGAAGTTAGCAGATTCATTCAATTCAAAACAACTATCATTTTGACCACTAAACCAAAGAGTTTGACAAAAATATATTGGATTAAAACTTCCTCTAACTTCTCTGCTTGTCAAATGCGGAGAAGGTTTATTCAGTATGGAACTTACGTTACAGCAGTTTTACTAAATGCATTACCATGTGTTTTTTAAACTTTCACAAACAACTGCCGTTTTGACCCCTTTCCCAACATTTTACAGAAAAACATGTTTGCTATATAAAATCTTCCCCTACTCTTCTGCTTTTCAAGCAAGTCGTCGGAATTCAAATCGGGGCTACCAATCTGTAACTAGAGCTATTTTTGTAACCCTTCGCCTGTTTTTCTGGCTTCGGTAAAAAATGTCAGAAGTTAGCAGATTCATTAAATTCAAAACAACTATCATTTTGACCACTAAACCAAAGAGTTTGACAAAAATATATTGGATTAAAACTTCCCTCTACTTCTCTGCTTGTCAAATGCGGAGAAGGTTTATTCAGTATGGAACTTACGTTACAGCAGTTTTACTAAATGCACTACCATGTGTTTTTTAAACTTTCACAAACAACTGCCGTTTTGACCCCTTTCCCAACATTTTACAGAAAACAATGTTTTCTATATAAAATCTACCCCTACTCTTCTGCTTTTCAAGCAACAAGTCGGATTTCAAATCGGGGCTACCAATCTGTAACTAGAGCTATTTTTGTAACCCTTCGCCTGTTTTTCTGGCTTCGGTAAAAAATGTCAGAAGTTAGCAGATTCATTAAATTCAAAACAACTATCATTTTGACCACTAAACCAAAGAGTTTGACAAAAATATATTGAATTAAAACTTCCCTCTACTTCTCTGCTTGTCAAATGCGGAGAAGGTTTATTCAGTATGGAACTTACGTTACAGCAGTTTTACTAAATGCACTACCATGTGTTTTTTAAACTTTCACAAACAACTGCCGTTTTGACCCCTTTCCCATCATTTTACAGAAAACAATGTTTTCTATATAAAATCTACCCCTACTCTTCTGCTTTTCAAGCAACAAGTCGGATTTCAAATCGGGGCTACCAATCTGTAACTAGAGCTATTTTTGTAACCCTTCGCCTGTTTTTCTGGCTTCGGTAAAAAATGTCAGAAGTTAGCAGATTCATTAAATTCAAAACAACTATCATTTTGACCACTAAACCAAAGAGTTTGACAAAAATATATTGGATTAAAACTTCCCTCTACTTCTCTGCTTGTCAAATGCGGAGAAGGTTTATTCAGTATGGAACTTACGTTACAGCAGTTTTACTAAATGCACTACCATGTGTTTTTTAAACTTTCACAAACAACTGCCGTTTTGACCCCTTTCCCATCATTTTACAGAAAACAATGTTTTCTATATAAAATCTACCCCTACTCTTCTGCTTTTCAAGCAACAAGTCGGATTTCAAATCGGGGCTACCAATCTGTAACTAGAGCTATTTTTGTAACCCTTCGCCTGTTTTTCTGGCTTCGGTAAAAAATGTCAGAAGTTAGCAGATTCATTAAATTCAAAACAACTATCATTTTGACCACTAAACCAAAGAGTTTGACAAAAATATATTGGATTAAAACTTCCCTCTACTTCTCTGCTTGTCAAATGCGGAGAAGGTTTATTCAGTATGGAACTTACGTTACAGCAGTTTTACTAAATGCACTACCATGTGTTTTTTAAACTTTCACAAACAACTGCCGTTTTGACCCCTTTCCCATCATTTTACAGAAAACAATGTTTTCTATATAAAATCTACCCCTACTCTTCTGCTTTTCAAGCAACAAGTCGGATTTCAAATCGGGGCTACCAATCTGTAACTAGAGCTATTTTTGTAACCCTTCGCCTGTTTTTCTGGCTTCGGTAAAAAATGTCAGAAGTTAGCAGATTCATTAAATTCAAAACAACTATCATTTTGACCACTAAACCAAAGAGTTTGACAAAAATATATTGGATTAAAACTTCCCTCTACTTCTCTGCTTGTCAAATGCGGAGAAGGTTTATTCAGTATGGAACTTACGTTACAGCAGTTTTACTAAATGCACTACCATGTGTTTTTTAAACTTTCACAAACAACTGCCGTTTTGACCCCTTTCCCATCATTTTACAGAAAACAATGTTTTCTATATAAAATCTACCCCTACTCTTCTGCTTTTCAAGCAACAAGTCGGATTTCAAATCGGGGCTACCAATCTGTAACTAGAGCTATTTTTGTAACCCTTCGCCTGTTTTTCTGGCTTCGGTAAAAAATGTCAGAAGTTAGCAGATTCATTAAATTCAAAACAACTATCATTTTGACCACTAAACCAAAGAGTTTGACAAAAATATATTGGATTAAAAATTCCCTCTACTTCTCTGCTTGTCAAATGCGGAGAAGGTTTATTCAGTATGGAACTTACGTTACAGCAGTTTTACTAAATGCATTACCATGTGTTTTTTAAACTTTCACAAACAACTGCCGTTTTGACCCCTTTCCCATCATTTTACAGAAAACAATGTTTTCTATATAAAATCTACCCCTACTCTTCTGCTTTTCAAGCAACAAGTCGGATTTCAAATCGGGGCTACCAATCTGTAACTAGAGCTATTTTTGTAACCCTTCGCCTGTTTTTCTGGCTTCGGTAAAAAATGTCAGAAGTTAGCAGATTCATTCAATTCAAAACAACTATCATTTTGACCACTAAACCAAAGAGTTTGACAAAAATATATTGGATTAAAACTTCCTCTAACTTCTCTGCTTGTCAAATGCGGAGAAGGTTTATTCAGTATGGAACTTACATTACAGCAGTTTTACTAAATGCATTACCATGTGTTTTTTAAACTTTCACAAACAACTGCCGTTTTGACCCCTTTCCCAACATTTTACAGAAAAACATGTTTGCTATATAAAATCTTCCCCTACTCTTCTGCTTGTCAAGCAAGTCGTCGGAATTCAAATCGGGGCTACCAATCTGTAACTAGAGCTATTTTTGTAACCCTTCGCCTGTTTTTCTGGCTTCGGTAAAAAATGTCAGAAGTTAGCAGATTCATTCAATTCAAAACAACTATCATTTTGACCACTAAACCAAAGAGTTTGACAAAAATATATTGGATTAAAACTTCCTCTAACTTCTCTGCTTGTCAAATGCGGAGAAGGTTTATTCAGTATGGAACTTACGTTACAGCAGTTTTACTAAATGCATTACCATGTGTTTTTTAAACTTTCACAAACAACTGCCGTTTTGACCCCTTTCCCAACATTTTACAGAAAAACATGTTTGCAATATAAAATCTTCCCCTACTCTTCTGCTTTTCAAGCAAGTCGTCGGAATTCAAATCGGGGCTACCAATCTGTAACTAGAGCTATTTTTGTAACCCTTCGCCTGTTTTTCTGGCTTCGGTAAAAAATGTCAGAAGTTAGCAGATTCATTCAATTCAAAACAACTATCATTTTGACCACTAAACCAAAGAGTTTGACAAAAATATATTGGATTAAAACTTCCTCTAACTTCTCTGCTTGTCAAATGCGGAGAAGGTTTATTCAGTATGGAAATTACATTACAGCAGTTTTACTAAATGCATTACCATGTGTTTTTTAAACTTTCACAAACAACTGCCGTTTTGACCCCTTTCCCAACATTTTACAGAAAAACATGTTTGCTATATAAAATCTTCCCCTACTCTTCTGCTTTTCACGCAAGTCGTCGGAATTCAAATCGGGGCTACCAATCTGTAACTAGAGCTATTTTTGTAACCCTTCGCCTGTTTTTCTGGCTTCGGTAAAAAATGTCAGAAGTTAGCAGATTCATTCAATTCAAAACAACTATCATTTTGACCACTAAACCAAAGAGTTTGACAAAAATATATTGGATTAAAACTTCCTCTAACTTCTCTGCTTGTCAAATGCGGAGAAGGTTTATTCAGTATGGAACTTACGTTACAGCAGTTTTACTAAATGCATTACCATGTGTTTTTTAAACTTTCACAAACAACTGCCGTTTTGACCCCTTTCCCAACATTTTACAGAAAAACATGTTTGCAATATAAAATCTTCCCCTACTCTTCTGCTTTTCAAGCAAGTCGTCGGAATTCAAATCGGGGCTACCAATCTGTAACTAGAGCTATTTTTGTAACCCTTCGCCTGTTTTTCTGGCTTCGGTAAAAAATGTCAGAAGTTAGCAGATTCATTCAATTCAAAACAACTATCATTTTGACCACTAAACCAAAGAGTTTGACAAAAATATATTGGATTAAAACTTCCTCTAACTTCTCTGCTTGTCAAATGCGGAGAAGGTTTATTCAGTATGGAAATTACATTACAGCAGTTTTACTAAATGCATTACCATGTGTTTTTTAAACTTTCACAAACAACTGCCGTTTTGACCCCTTTCCCAACATTTTACAGAAAAACATGTTTGCTATATAAAATCTTCCCCTACTCTTCTGCTTTTCACGCAAGTCGTCGGAATTCAAATCGGGGCTACCAATCTGTAACTAGAGCTATTTTTGTAACCCTTCGCCTGTTTTTCTGGCTTCGGTAAAAAATGTCAGAAGTTAGCAGATTCATTCAATTCAAAACAACTATCATTTTGACCACTAAACCAAAGAGTTTGACAAAAATATATTGGATTAAAACTTCCTCTAACTTCTCTGCTTGTCAAATGCGGAGAAGGTTTATTCAGTATGGAACTTACGTTACAGCAGTTTTACTAAATGCATTACCATGTGTTTTTTAAACTTTCACAAACAACTGCCGTTTTGACCCCTTTCCCAACATTTTACAGAAAAACATGTTTGCAATATAAAATCTTCCCCTACTCTTCTGCTTTTCAAGCAAGTCGTCGGAATTCAAATCGGGGCTACCAATCTGTAACTAGAGCTATTTTTGTAACCCTTCGCCTGTTTTTCTGGCTTCGGTAAAAAATGTCAGAAGTTAGCAGATTCATTCAATTCAAAACAACTATCATTTTGACCACTAAACCAAAGAGTTTGACAAAAATATATTGGATTAAAACTTCCTCTAACTTCTCTGCTTGTCAAATGCGGAGAAGGTTTATTCAGTATGGAAATTACGTTACAGCAGTTTTACTAAATGCATTACCATGTGTTTTTTAAACTTTCACAAACAACTGCCGTTTTGACCCCTTTCCCAACATTTTACAGAAAAACATGTTTGCTATATAAAATCTTCCCCTACTCTTCTGCTTTTCACGCAAGTCGTCGGAATTCAAATCGGGGCTACCAATCTGTAACTAGAGCTATTTTTGTAACCCTTCGCCTGTTTTTCTGGCTTCGGTAAAAAATGTCAGAAGTTAGCAGATTCATTCAATTCAAAACAACTATCATTTTGACCACTAAACCAAAGAGTTTGACAAAAATATATTGGATTAAAACTTCCTCTAACTTCTCTGCTTGTCAAATGCGGAGAAGGTTTATTCAGTATGGAACTTACGTTACAGCAGTTTTACTAAATGCATTACCATGTGTTTTTTAAACTTTCACAAACAACTGCCGTTTTGACCCCTTTCCCAACATTTTACAGAAAAACATGTTTGCTATATAAAATCTTCCCCTACTCTTCTGCTTTTCAAGCAAGTCGTCGGAATTCAAATCGGGGCTACCAATCTGTAACTAGAGCTATTTTTGTAACCCTTCGCCTGTTTTTCTGGCTTCGGTAAAAAATGTCAGAAGTTAGCAGATTCATTCAATTCAAAACAACTATCATTTTGACCACTAAACCAAAGAGTTTGACAAAAATACATTGGATTAAAACTTCCTCTAACTTCTCTGCTTGTCAAATGCGGAGAAGGTTTATTCAGTATGGACAACGAACAATCCAAATCGGTTCTTAAAAGTGCCCCAAACAGTACCCCAAAGTACCCCAATCAATCCCAAACAGTACCCCAAATAGGTACCCCAAAATACCCCCAAACAACCCCAAACAGTTACCCAAAGTATCCCAAACAACTCCAAACAACCCCAAACAGGTATCCATGGTAGACTGCCAGGTCACTGACCTCCTCCCTGTAGGCTGTCTAATTGCTGATCAGGCCTACCACTGACATGTCGTCAGTAAACTTGATGATGGTGTTGGTGTCGTGCATGGCCACACAGTCGTGGGTGAGAGTCGCCTCTTCACTTTTGACGTTGAGACTTGTATTTTGCGGGTACTATTTATTGAAGCTGCCAGTTGAGGACTTGTGAGGCATCTGTTTCTCAAACTAGACACTCTTATGTACTCAGTTGTGCACCGGGGCCTCCCACTCCTCTTTCTATTCTGGTAAGAGATAGTTTGTGCTGTTCTGTGAAATGAGTAGTACATAGTGTTGTACGAGATCTTCAGTTTCTTGGCAATTTCTCGCATGGAATAGCCTTAATTTCTCAGAACAAGAATAGACTGACGAGTTTCAGAAGAAAGGTCTTTGTTTCTGGCCATTTTGAGCCTATAATCGAACCCACAAATGCTGATGCTACAAAACAGAATTAGTCTAAAGAAGGCCATTTGTATTGCTTCTTTAATCAGAACAACAGTTTTCAGCTTTGCTAACATAATTGCAAAAAGGTTTTCTAATGATCAATTAGCCTTTTAAAATGACAAACTTGGATTAGCTAACACAACATGCCATTAGAACACAGGAGTGATGGTTGCTTATAATGGGCTTATAATGGATATGCCTATGTAGATATTCAATACAAAATCAGCAATTTCCAACTACAATAGTCATTTACAACATCAACAATGTCTACACTGTATTTCTGATCAATTTGATGTTATTTTAATGGACAAAAAACGTGCATTTCTTTGAAAAACAAGGACATTTCTAAGTGACCCCAAACTTTTGAACAGTAGTGTACGTATTTTTTAAAATGTTATTTAACTAGGCAAGTCAGTTAAAACTTCTTATGGCTGCAAGGGCAGTATTGAGTAGCTTGGATGAAAAGGTGCCCAGAGGTGCCCAGAGTAAACTGCCTGCTCCTCAGTCCCAATTGCTAATATATGCATAGTATTATTAGTATTGGATAGAAAACACTCTGACGTTTCTAAAACTGTTTGAATGATGTCTGTGAGTATAACAGAACTCCTATGGCAGGCAATAACCAGAGAAAAAAATCCAACCAGGAAGTGGGAAATCTGAGGTCTGTAAGTTTTCAACTCATCGCCTATCGAATACACAGTGGGTTATGGGTCAGTTTGCACTTCCTACGGCTTCCACTAGATGTCAACAGTCGTTAGAACCTTGTCTGATGCTTCTACTGTGAAGTGGGGCCGAAGGAGAGAGGAATGAGTAAGGTCTGCCATGAGCTGAACATACTCTGACCATGCGCGTTCACATGAGAGGGAGCTCTGTTCCATTGCACTTCTGAAGACAGTGGAATTCTCTGGTTGGAACATTATTGAAGATTTATGTTAAATACAACCTAAAGATTGATTCAATACATCGTTTGACATGTTTCTACTGACTGTTACGGAACTTTTTGACATTTCGTCTGCTTTTAGTGAACGAGCTTCGTGACTTTGGATTTGTTTACCAAACACGCTATTTTGACATACTTTACCAAAGTAGCTATTTTGACATAAATGATGGACATTACCAAACAAAACGAACATTTCTTGTGGAAGTGGGAGTCCTGGGAGTGCATTCCGACGAAGATCAGCAAAGGTAAGTGAAGATTTATAATGCTATTTATGACTTTTGTTGACACCACAATTTGGCAGTTTGGCAGGTGTACGGCTTGGTTTTGTGGCTGAACGCTGTTCTCAGATTTTTGAATATTGTGCTTTTGCCGTAAAGCTTTTTTGAAATCTGACACAACGGTTGCATTAAGAACAAGTTTATCTTTAATTCTATGAAAAATATCTATCTTTCATCAAAGTTTATGACGAGTATTTCTGTTATTTGATGTGGCTCTATTTCTCCTGACATTTAGGAGGCATTTCTGAACATGGCGCCAATGTAAACTGAGGTTTTTGGATATAAATATGAACTTTATCGAACAAAACATATACAGTGGGGAGAACAAGTATTTGATACACTGCCGATTTTGCAGGTTTTCCTACTTACAAAGCATGTAGAGGTCTGTAATTTTTATCATAGGTACACTTCAACTGTGAGACAGATTCAAAAAAAAAATAATCCAGAAAATCACATTGTATGATTTTTAAGTAAATAAATTGCATTTTATTGCATGACATAAGTATTTGATCACCTACCAACCAGTAAGAATTCCGGCTCTCACAGACCTGTTCGTTTTTCTTTAAAAACTTCTTGTCAATAGGGGGGGGCTGTTTTCACTTTGGAAAAAATCGTGCCCAATTTACACGGCCTCGTACTCTATTCTAGATCATACAATATTTATATTATTATTACTATTGGATACAAAACACTCTCAAGTTTCTAAAACTGTTTGAATTATATCTGTGAGTAAAACAGAACTCATTTGGCAGCAAACTTCCAGATAGGAAGTGAAAATTCTGAAAATGGGTCTCTGTTTCAGGGCCTGCCTATTCCATTGCCTTATATTTATCGATATGCATGCACTTCATACGCCTTCCACTAGATGTCAACAGGCAGGGGAAGGTGGAATGGGGTGTCTAGCTTGATCTGAGATCGAATGAGAGCTTTTGGAGTGGCAGGTCAGGAATTTCCTTTCATTTGGTCCTGAATTCAAAGTGCTATGTTTGGGGCAAATCCAATACAACACATTACTGAGTACCATTCTCCATATTTTCAGGAATAGTGGTGGCTGCAGCATGCTATGGCTATGCTTGTAATCATTAATGACCAGTTGTGACACATCATTTAAAAAAAATTGGGGGGGGGGCTTGCCTGTTTTGCATGTTATTTTGGCATTAATACATCTCACATATCAGTTTGCAAACAATGTAAAAAATTATATTTATCATTGAGTTATTAAAGCCACATACAAACATGGTTTCTTTTTTGTTTTCTTGAGTAAGGCAGGTCCAAAATGCAGTTGTTTCATCCTAGCTCACTGCTTTCTGTGGTGGTGGAGCAAGCCAGTAGAAAATACGAAACTTTGCGCCGTGATTGGCTCTGTGTTCTGTCACTCATGGGGACAATACGTCACTGCCAAATCTAAGGGAAGTACTCTAAAATTCTAGCCCCTTGGGTGCTGCCATTACATTAGAAGTGCCCATCCAATTAAGCTCAAGGTCATTAGCCACAGAAAAAATGACATCATATCACGTTATACAGTGCCTTGCAAATGTATTCATCCACCTTGGTGTTTTTCCTATTTAGTTGCATTACAACCTGTAATTTAAATGTATTTTTATTTGTATTTCATGTAATAGGCATACACAAAATAGTCCAAATTGGTGAAGTGAAATGAAAAAAAAAACATGTTTAATCTTTTTTTTAAACTACTGAGAAGTGGTGAGTGCGTATGTATTCACCCCCTTTGCTATGAATCCCCTAAATAAGATCTGGTGCAACCAATTAACTTCAGAAGTCACATAATTAGTTAAATAAAGTCCACCTGTGTGCAATCTAAGTGTCACATGATCTGTCACATGATCTCAGTATATATACACCTGTTCTGAAAGGCCCCAGTGTAACGTCTCTCGTCGGAAGGCATGGACCAAAGCGCAGCGTGGTAAGTGTTCATGATATTTTATTTCTCAAAAACACTCGAACAAAATGACAAAGTGAAAACCCGAAACAGTTCTGTCAGGTGCAGACACTAAACAGAAACTATCTACCCGCAAAACCCAACTGAAAACGACAACTTATATATGATCCCCAGTCATATACAACGATAGACAGCTGCCTCTGATTGGGAACGGGGGAGGCTCCGGACCGGGGACCGTCGCTGCTGGCTCCGGACCGGGGACCGTCGCTGCAGGCTCCGGACCGGGGACCACCGCTGGAGTCTCCGGACCGGGGACCGTCGCTGGAGGCTCCGGAACGCAGATCGACGCTGGAGGCTTTGTGCCATGCATCTTCTCTGCAGGCTCCGTACCATGTATCCTCGCTTCAGGTTCCGAGCCATGGATCATCGCTGGAGGCTTTGTGCCATGGATCATCGCTGGAGGCTTCGTGCCATGGATCATCACTGGAGTTTTCGTACCATGGATCATCACTGGAGGCTTCTTCCATGGATCATCACTGGAGGTTTCGTACCATGGATCATCACTGGAGGCTTCTTCCATGGATCATCACTGGAGGCTTCGTGCCATGGATCATCACTGGAGGCTTCGTACCATGGATCATCACGGGAGGCTTCGTGCCATGGATCATCACTGGAGGCTTCGTGCCTTGGATCATCACTGGAGGCTTCATGCCATTGATCATCACTGGAGGCTTTTTGCCATGGTTCATCACTGGAGGCTTTGTACGTGGCGCCGGAACAGGTCTCACCGTACTGGAAGCCTGGTATGTGGAGCTGCCACAAAACGTCCTGGCTGGATACCCACTTTAGCTCAGTGAGTGTGGAGAGCTGGCACAGGACGCATTGGGCTATGACGGCGCACTGGAGGCATAGGGCGTAGAGCCAGCATAGGACACACTGGACCGTGGAGGGGCACCGGAGGTCTGGAGTGCAGAGTTGGCACAACTCGTCCTGGCTGGATACCCCCTGTAGTCCGGCAAGTGCGGGGAGCTGGAACAGGCCGCACTGGGCTGTGCTGGCGAACCGGGGATACCGTGCGTAGAGCTGGCGCAGGATAACCTTGGCCGAAGAGACGCACCAGAGGCCAGGAACGCTGAGCCGGAACAATCCATCCTGGCTGAATGCCCACTCTAGCACGGCCACTGCAATGAAGGCATGGTGCGCAGAACCGGATAGCACGGTGCTTGACCGGTCACTCGCTCCCCACGGTAAACATGAGGAGTTAGCTCAGGTCTGAACCCTGACTCTGCCAATCACCCTGTGTGCCCCCCCACACATTTTTTGGGGGGCTGCCTCTCGTTCTTGCCTCGTTGCTCCAACTCTTCGTAACATTGCCTTTCCGCTTTTGCTGCTTCTATTTATTCCTTCGGACGGTGATACTCCCCGACCTGCGTCAAGGGTCCTTCTCCGTCAAGGATCTCCTCCCATGTCCACTCGTCCTTTTTACCACGCTGCTCAGTCCTTTGGTGGTGGGTAATTCTGTAACGTCTCTCGTCGGAAGGCATGGACCAAAGCGCAGCGTGGTAAGTGTTCATGATATTTTATTTCTCAAAAACAGTTCTGTCAGGTGCATACACTAAACAGAAAATAACTACCCACAAAACCCAACGGAAAAGGACAACTTATATATTATATATGACAAGTTATATATGATCCACAATCAGAGACAACGACTGCCACTGATTGGGAACGCCCAGACTCTGGGCGTGACACCCAGAGTCTGTAACACCACTAAGCAAGGGGCACCACCAAGCAAGCGGCACCATGAAGACCAAGGAGCTCTCCAAACAGGTCAGGGACAAAGTTGTGGAGAAGTACAGATCAGGGTTGGGTTATAAAAAAATATCAGAAACTTTGAACCGATTACCATTAAATCCATGATTTAAAAAATGAAAGAATATGGCACCGCAACAAACTTGCCAAGAGAGGGTCGCCCACAAAAACTCACTGACCAGGCAAGGAGGGCATTAACTTCTTCTGGCTGCAAGCCCGACGTCGGTACACTTATGACAACAGCCAGCTCAAGTGCAGGGCACGAAATTCAAAATATATTTTTTAGAAATATTTAACTTTCACACATTAACAAGTCCAATACAGCATTTGAAAGATAAACATCTTGTGAATCCAGCCAACATGTCCGATTTTTAAAATGTTTTACAGCGAAAACACCACGTATATTTATGTTAGCTCACCACCAAATACAAAAAAGGACAGACATTTTTCACAGCACAGGTAGCATGCACAAAACCAACCTAACTAACCAAGAACCAACCAAACTAACCAAGAAACAACTTCATCAGATGACAGTCTTATAACATGTTATTCAATAAATCTATGTTTTGTTCGAAAAATGTGCATATTTGAGCTATAAATCAGTTTTACATTGCAGCTACCATCACAGCTACCGTCAGAAATAACACCGAAGCAGCCAGAGTAATTACAGACACCAACGTCAAATACCTAAATACTCATCATAAAACATTTCTGAAAAATACATGGTGTACAGCAAATGAAAGACAGGCATCTTGTGATTCCAGCCAATATTTCCGATTTCTTAAGTGTTTTACAGCGAAAACACAATATAGCATTATATTAGCTTACCACAATAGCCAGAAACACAAGCCATTCCCCAGCAGCAAAAGTTAGCGATCGTAACAAACCAGCAAAAGACATATCATTTTTGACTAACCTTGATAAGCTTCATCAGATGACAGTCCTATAACATCAGGTTATACATACACTTATGTTTTGTTCGAAAATGTGCATATTTAGAGATGAAATCTGTGGTTATACATTGTGCTAACGTAGCATCTTTTTCCCACAACGTCCGGATATTTTTCTGACACTCACATATTCTGACCAAATAACTAATTCATAAACATTACTAAAAAATACATGTTGTATAGGAAATGATAGATACACTAGATCTTAATGCAATCGCCGTGTTAGAATTCTAAAAATAACTTCATTACGATATGCAGTTTACTGTCATCCCCACAGTAAAGTATGGTGGTGGCAGCATCATTCTGTGGGGCTCTTTCTCATCTGCAGGGACTGGGAAACTGGTCAGATTTGAAGGAATGATGGATGGTGTGAAATACAGGGAAGTTCTTGAGGGAAACCTGTTTCAGTCTTCCAGAGATTTGAGATTGGGACCGAGGTTCACCTCCAGCAGGACAATGACCCTAAGCATACTGCTAAAGCAACACTTGAGCGGTTTAACTTCTTATGGCTGCAGCCCGACGTCGGTACACTTATGACAACATCCAGCTCAAAGTGCAGGGCGCGAAATTCAAAACATATTTTTTTTTTATATTTAACTTTCACACATTAACAAGTCCAATACAGCATATGAAAGGTACACATCTTGTGAATCCAGCCAACATGTCCAATTTTTAAAATGTTTTACAGGGAAGACACAATATGTAAATCTATTAGCTAACCACGTTAGCAAAAGACATCACTTTTTTTACTCCATCAGTTTTTTACTCCATCAGTAGCTATCACAAATTCGACCAAATAAAGATATAAATAGCCACTAACCAAGAAACAACTTCATCAGATGACAGTCTGATAACATATTTATTGTATAGCATATGTTTTATTAGAAAAATTTGCATATTTCAGGTATAAATCATAGTTTACATTTCAGCTACAGTCAGAAATTGCACCGAAAGCAGCCATAATAATTACAGGCACCAACGTCAAATACCTAATTACTCATCATAAAACATTTCTGAAAAATACATAGTGTACAGCAAATGAAAGACAGGCATCTTGTGATTCCAGACAATATTTCCGATTTATTAAGTGTTTTACAGCGAAAAAAAAATGTAGCGTTATATTAGCGTAGCCACAATGGCCAGAAACACTTGGGCGCCGGCGACTACGACAGATATATGAAATAACATCATAAAATGGGTCTTACTTTTGCTGATCTTTCATCAGAATGTTGGACAAGGTGTCCTTTGTCCAGAACAGTCGTTGTTTGGATTCAGAACGGCAACTTTCCCTCTTCATTTAGCAAGCGCGCTAGCCGGGTGGCACGACACTCTCCATGTCAACAAACGGAAGAGAACGGAACACGGCAAAACTCCCGAAAAAAATTCAATAATCTGATGAAACTATATTGAAAAAACATACTTTACGATGATATGGTGACATGAATCAAATAAAATCAAAGCCGGAGATTATAGTTGCCTAAAACGGCAGCTAAACAAATGGCAACCCCACTGTCCAGCTCGCGCTCTTCAGAGTACCGAAAATGGTGGACACGTCATTCCAAGATGATGTGTTCCATCTCAGACAGAGATAATCACCTAATTTCTTCTCTCACAGCCTCTTGACACCCAGGGGAAGGTGTATGACGTGCATGTATACTAATAGGTCTTGTGCCCATGTATAGGCAGGAAGAAGAACAGAGCATCGATTTCAGACATTCCACTTCCTGGTCAGGAAATGTGCTGCAGAATGAGTTCTGTTTCACTCAGAGAAATAATTCAAACGGTTTTAGAAACTAGATAGTGTTTTGTATCCAATAGTAATAATAATATGCATATTGTACGAGCAAGAATTGAGTACGAGGCCGTTTGAAATGGGCACCCTTTTATCTGGCTACTCAATACTCCCCCTGCAGCCCAAACAGGTTAAGGGGAAACATTTAACTTCTTGCGACTACAGGGGGTGCTGTTCCGAATTAGCATTTTGTCGTCTCCAAATTAAACTGCCTAGTACTCAATTCTTGCTCGTACAATATGCATATTATTAATTCTATTGGATAGAAAAAACTTTCTAGTTTCATACAACGTTGAAATTATGTCTGTGGGTGACCCAGAACTCTTTCTACAGCGAAATCCATGACAGACAGTGAAAGGTCTGAGAGCGAAGCTCTGGTTTCAGATCAGTTTTTAAGGTCTCTGTCTATCCTATGGAACGACACGAACTGCACCCGCCTTCCCCTGGATGTCAGTAACCAATGAGAAGTGGAATGGGCCTTCTAGGTAGCTCTCAGAGGTTATAAAAGACCAAGGAGTGAGAGTAGCCCCCCTTTCGACGCTCGCCCTTACGCAGGAAGGGACCTCCGGACGCCATTTTCACAGGCTCGGTTATCAACTTGAAATGTATCCGTCTGTAATTTAATTCGATATAGGACTTAGAAACATCATAAGGTAGTTAATTTAAACCGTTTTATAGCAATTTATATCCGTTTAGTGCGATTTTGAGGAATTTCTTTGTTGTGCACTCTGAAACTTTGGACACGTTTTGGTGTCCCGTTCGATCGTTAGTGGATATTTCGAAGGACAGAGGACATCTATCGACCAAAAGACGTTTATAACATAGAAAGGATACATTGCCCAAGAATATGATGGAAGAACAGCTCAAAGTAAGCAATATTTAATATGATAAATTGTTGTTCTGTCGAAATATTTTAAACGCATATTTCGCCATTTTGTTTGGTATAGCTTTGGTATAGCTTCACTTGGCGAACCCTGTATTGAAAAGTAAGGATAATTTTAAAAATGTAAATCAGCGGTTGCATTAAGAACTAATTTGTCTTTCGATTCCTGTCAACCCTGTATTTTTTAGTCAAGTATATGATTAGCTTTCAATTAAACTAGATCACTCTGATAGATGACGTCAGACATATTGAGGCTTGATTTCCTAGTATTTTTATTGTGTAACCACGGTTTTGTATGGCTAAATATGCACCTTTTCGAACAAACTGTATATGTATGTTGTAAAATGATGTTACAGGAGTGTCATCGGAAGAATTCTGAGAAGGTTAGTGAAAAAATTAATATATTTTGGCGGTGATTACGTTATAGCGCTCTTTGGCTGGAATCGATGCTCTGGTAACGTTTGCACATGTAGTATGCTAACTTATCGATTTATTGTGTTTTCGCTGAAAAACGCTTAGAAAATCTGAAATATGGTCTGAAATCACAAGAACTGGGTCTTTCCATTGCTATGCTTTGTCTATTTTTATGAAATGTTTTATGATGAGTAAATTGGTCATACACGTTGCTCTATCTAGTAATTCTAGTCGATTTGTGATGGTCGGTGCAATTGTAAACTGTGATTTCTACCTGAAATATGCACTTTTTTCTAACAAAAACTATCCTATACCATGAATATGTTATCAGACTGTCATCTGATGGTTTTTTTTATAGGTTATTGGCTATCAATATCTTAGTTGAGCCGAATTGGTGATAGCACCTGAAGGAGTAAGAAACTGATGGAGTTAGAATAGTGGTGTATTTTGCTAACGTGTTTAGCTAATAGATTTACATATTTTGTCTTCCCTGTAAAACATTTTAAAAATCTGAAATGGTGGCTTTATTCACAAGATCTGTATCTTTCATCTGGTGTCTTGGACTTGTGATTTAATGATATTTAGATGCTACTATCTACTTGTGAAGCTATGCTAGCTATGCTAATCAGTGTGTGGGGGGTGGGGGGTGCTCCCGGATCCGGGATTGATACTCGTGAAAGGTTAAATGTCTTGGAATGGCCTAATCAAAGCTCAGACCTCAATCCAATTGAGAATCTGTGGTATGACTTAAAGATTGCTGTACACCAGAGGAACCCATCCAACTTGAAGGAGTTGGAGCAGCTTTGCCTTGAAGAATGGGCAAAAATCCCAGTGGCGAGATGTGCCAAGCTTATAGAGACATATGCCAAGAGACTTGCAGCTATAATTGATGCAAAAGGTGGATCTACAAAGTATTGAGTTTGGGGGGGTGAAGAGTTATGCACGCTCAAGTTTTCAGTTTTTTTTTTAATTTCTTGTTTCTTTCACAAGAAAAAATATATCGTCAAAGTGATAGGCATGCTGTGTAATTCAAATGCTACAAACCCCCCCCAAAAAATATATTTTAATTTTAATTTTAATACAACAAAATAGGAAAAAGGACAAGGGGGGTGAATACTTTCGCAAGCCACTGTATCTACAGTAGCTTTGATTGGACTGATCATGTCAACATCATACTTTCAAAATCTTAGCTAGCAGTCATCATCATGAATCAAGTCGGCAATCTACTGGCAAATCATTTTTAATCCTTGTATTTTGAAGAGAAATAATGAAGAGAAATTCTAGATAAAACGTATCGGTGCTCATCGGCCATTGGACAAAAAAATTACACAACAAGTTGGAAACCGCAAATTCAACAATGAGTGGTTTGGAAGGAGTCAGTGGCTAACTGCCATCATTGCAAAGCAATCATTCGCCTGCTTCTCAGTAGAGTGGCTGTGTGGTCCCAAGTCTAAGATTAAGGATCTCTTTTCGTAGTTTAAACATTCAACATTGGCCATGCTGTCAATGAAGCATGATTTGTGCCGCTCACAAAACAATTGTTAACTTGGATCTGCAAAATCAGACTTCAGTGAGTTCAAAACAACTGGGAACTCAGGAAAAAATTAGCTACGACTGGGAAAACACATTCTGAACTTTCATCCAACTCGGAATTGTAAATCGGGAACTCGGGCCTCATTCTATACCTACGACCTGAAGATCACTGACGTCATCATGATTCAACCTTTTCTATTTCTGCTTTTTGTGACTACTATCTTTTGCTGGGAAGATGTATTGTTTGTCTGTGGCTATGTACTGAGCTAACATAATCATTTGGTGTGCTTTCACCGTAAATCCTTTTGAAATCAGACATGTTGGCTGGATTCACAACATGTGTAGCTTGAATTTGGTGTCTTTCATGTGTGATTTCATGAAAGATTGATTTTTATAGTAATATATTTGAATTTGGCGCGCTACAATTTTTCTGGCTTTTGGCCAAGTGGGACGCTACCGTCCCACATATCCCAGAGGAGTTAACAAACTATAGTTTTGGCAAGTCGGTTAGGACATCAACTTTGTGGATGACACAAGTCATTTTTCCAGCAATTGTTTACATACAGATTATTTCACTTATAATGAACTGTATCACAATTCCAGTGGGACAGAACTTTACATACACTAGGTTGACTGTGCCTTTAAACAGCTTGGAATATTCCAGAATATTCCAGCTCTGATAGGCTAATTGACATCATTTTAGTCAATTGGGGGTACCTGTGGATGTATTTCAAGGCCTACCTTCAAACTCAGTGCCTCTTTGCTTGACATCATGGGAAAATCAAAAGAAATCAGCCAAGACCTCAGAAAAAAATGTAGACCTCCACAAGTCTGGTTCATCCTTCGGAGCAATTTCGAAAGTCAGAAGTTTACATGCAGCTTGGCCAAATATTCATAATTTATGTCCAAATACCTCCTTTTTGTTAGCGCGTTTAGCTCAGTATTACAAATTCATGACGCGCGATCACTAGGAACAGACGAAAAGTCGAGAAAGTTCCGCTACAGTCCGTAGAAACATGTCAAACGAAGTATAGAATCAATCTTTAGGATGTTTTTAACATAAATCTTCAATAACGTTCCAACCGGAGAATTCCTTTGTCTTCAGAAATGCAATGGAACTCAAGCTAACTCTCACGTGAACGCGCATTGTCAGCTCGTGGCACTCTGGGAGAGACCTTACTCAATCCCCTCTCATTCTCCCCCACTTCACAGTAGAAGCATCAAACAAGGTTCTAAAGACTGTTGACATCTAGTGGAAGCCTTAGGAAGTGCAACATGACCCCATAGACACTGTATCTTGGATAAGCAAAGAGTTGAAAAACTACAAACCTCAGATTTCCCACTTCCTGGTTGGATTTTTCTCAGGTTTTTGCCTGCCATATGAGTTCTGTTATGCTCACAGACATCATTCAAACAGTTTTAGAAATGTCAGAGTGTTTTCTATCCAGATCTACTAATAATATGCATATCCTAGCATCTGGGACTGAGGAGCAGGCAGTTTACTCTGGGCACGCTTTTCATCCGGATGTGAAAATGCTGCACGCTAGCCCAAACAGGTTATAATGACTCCAACCTAAGTGTATGTAAAGTTCCGACTTCAACTGTAGCTAGCTAGGTAAACAATGAATCCCAATGCATGACATAACGTTAGTTAGCGAGCCAACCAGCTGACATTAGCTAGCTATCAAGCAGTACACTAACTTGAAATGAAAATACTTTGTCAAAATTAGAGTGGAGTCTTTTGTTTAATGGCTGCAGGGGCAGTATTGAGTAGCTTGGATGAAAGGTGCCCATTTCAAACGGCCTGCTCCTTAGTCATAGTTCCTAATATTTGCATATTATTATTAATATTGGATAGAAAACACTGCAAAGTTTCTAAAACTGTTTGAATTATTTCTCTGAGATTAACAGAACTCATATTGGCAGGCAAAATCCTGAGTTGAAATCAAAACTGGAAGTCAGAAATCTGAGATTGTCTGTATTCAACAGAGTCCCTAAAGAAGTCCAAATGACATAGGAATAGGGTTGCACTGCCTAGGGATTCCACTAGATGTCAGCTATCAATAGAAATTCCAATGAGATTTCTATGGTGTTGTGGGAGAGAATGAGAGCAGAATCAGTCAGGTGTCCATCAAGCAGCCACTCGCGTAACATGCCACTTCCTCATGCAAGCCACTGCCGTTCCATGGCTCACGAAGAGAACAAAGAATACTCCGGTTGGAACTTTATTGAAGCTATATGTTAAAAACATCCTAATGATTGATTCAGTACTTAGTTTGAAATGTTTCTTCGACCGGTAATATCACATTTTGAAGTTTTTGTCCGATATGAAGCTGACCAGAATTAGCGTTTGGATATGTTTACCAAACGCGCTAACAATTGGACATAAATAACGGATTTCTTCGAACAAAACAAACATTTATTGTGGACCTGGAGTGTCTGCTGTGCTTTCTGATCGAAACCAACAAAGGTAATGAAATATTTATAATATATTTTGTTGTTTATAGTGACTCTATCTTTGCAGCTGTGACATGCTAATTTGAGCGCCGTCTCAGATTATAGCGTGCAGTTATTTTTCCTTAAATTCTTTTTTAAATCTGACATAGCGGTTGCATTAAGGAGAGGTATATCTATAATTCAATGTGTATAACTTGTATTATCATCTATATTTATGATGAGTATTCATGTTGAAACGATGGGCTATGCAAAGTCACTTGATGTTTTTGCATTTAGTGATTCTTGTAGCCTCAATGTAAACTCAGATTTTTTGATATAAATATGAATTGAATCAAACAAAACACGCATGTATTGTGTAACATGAAGTCCTATGAGTGTCATCTGATGAAAATAATCGAAGGTTAGTGATTCATTTTATCTCTATTCTGGTTTTTGTGATGCTATCATTAGCTGGGAAAAATGGCTATGATTATTTTTAGTTTTGTGGTAACCTAACATAATCGTTTGTAGTGCTTTCGCTGAAAAGCCTATTTGAAATCGGACACTTTGGTGGGATTAACAACAAGATTACCTTTAAAATGATATAAGACACATGTATGTTTGAGGAATTTTAATTATGAGATTTATGGTTTTTGAATTTGGCGCCCTGCACTTGGACTGGCTTTTGTCATATTGATCCCGATATAGGGCTTGCAGCCATAAGAGGTTTTTAAGACATGTAGTTAGCTAGCTAGCTAAACAATGGGCCAAAATCACAATTCATGACGGTACTACTCTGCATAAATCTGCAGGTACCTAACCAACCACGTTCTATGGCTATAACTAGTCAATCAAATGTGTCTAAGATACAAAGAACAAGATCATGACCATAACATTAGTTAGCAACCCAGCCAGCTAACATTAGCTAGCTAACAGTACAATTTAAATTAAACCCCTTTCTGTCAAAATTAGAAACGTGTAATATCTGAAAATGTATTTAGCTAGATTATCTTACTAGTATACATCATGGTTGGAAGCATCCACCGTCTGATGCCATGCATGGTTGCCCTTAGTTTGGCGATGTATTCCAGACTGGTGTTTTCTCCATCTCCTTAGCTATCATACTCGAATTCCACTGATATCAAAACTCAGTCCTCCACAAAGTGGAGAGCATACACATAACGTTAAACAGCGATCCAGCCAGCTAATGTTAGCTAGCTAACAGTACACTTTAACTTGACATTAGCTTTATGCAGTTTTACTAGATGATACATTTTTTTTAAAAGCTGCGTTTGACACGATTACCTAGACATACTGACCAGCTCCAATAGCCAGACGCGTGTTATATGGCAGACCATTTCAAACTCATCTCTCGGCATGTCCAGCCCACTCATTATCTCAGCCAATCATGGCTAGTGGGAATGTTGCTCGCTTTTTCTGTGGCTAAACCAACTGGGCTCGTAACTTTACATTCTTTTGTATTTACAGATGGCATACACGTTTGATATTAAGGCACATGAAAGTTCACATGTTCGAAAAGGCATTTCTGCCAAAAACATATTTTGATTAAAACAATAGCTTTCCTTCAAACAGCTCTCCTGTGAAGTCATGACTTGCGACATACGCCTAGTTTCCTGAATCGGGTCACATATGGTTAAAGCATTAATATTAGGCACTCATTCCATATGGTTAAGGCAAGGGTTAAGGTTTGGGATAGGGTTAAAACCAAATATAAAAAAAATCTGTGTCCATGACTGGGATCGAACACCCAATTCAACCTTCTGATCCATTCATCGGACTACGTTCATATCAATCAATCAATCAATTTTATTTTATATAGCCCTTCGTACATCAGCTAATATCTCGAAGTGCTGTACAGACACCCAGCCTAAAACCCCAAACAGCTAGTAATGCAGGTGTAGAAGCACGGTGGCTAGGAAAAACTCCCTAGAAAGGCCAAAACCTAGGAAGAAACCTAGAGAGGAACCAGGCTATGAGGGGTGGCCAGTCCTCTTCTGGCTGTGCCGGGTGGAGATTATAACAGAACTATGCCAAGATGTTCAAAAATGTTCATAAGTGACAAGCATGGTCAAATAATAATCATGAATAATTTTCAGTTGGCTTTTCATAGCCGATCATCAAGAGTTGAAAAACAACAGGTCTGGGACAGGTGGCGGTTCCATAACCGCAGGCAGAACAGCTGAAACTGGAATAGCAGCAAGGCCAGGCGGACTGGGGACAGCAAGGAGTCACCACGGGCGGCAGTCCCGACGCATGGTCCTAGGGCCCAGGTCCTCCGAGAGAAAGAAAGAGAGAAGGAGAAAATTAGAGAGAGCCAAGATTTTCAAAATGTTCATAAATGACAAGCATGGTCAAATAATAATCAGTAATAAATCTCAGTTGGCTTTTCATAGCCGATCATTAAGAGTTGAAAACA
Organism: Salvelinus alpinus; assembly: GCF_045679555.1. Lineage (NCBI taxonomy): Eukaryota > Metazoa > Chordata > Actinopteri > Salmoniformes > Salmonidae > Salvelinus > Salvelinus alpinus. Next base: position 53,277,876 of record NC_092105.1, on the reverse strand, counting down.
GCAGGTCTGGGACAGGTAGGGGTTCCGTAACCGCAGGCAGAACAGTTGAAACTGGAATAGCAGCAAGGCCAGGCGGACTGGGGACAGCAAGGTGTCATCATGCCCGGTAGTCCTGACGTATGGTCCTAGGGCTCAGGTTCTCAGAGAGAAAAAGAGAACGAGAGAATTAGAGAGAGCATACTTAAATTCACACAGGACACTGGATAAGACAGGAGAAGTACTCCAGGTAACCAACTGACCCTAGCCCCCCGACACATAAACTACTGCAGCATAAATACTGGAGGCTGAGACAGGAGCGGTCAGGAGACACTGTGGCCCCATCCGAAGAAACCCCCGGACAGGGCCAAACAGGAAGGATAGGACATCTAGGTTCATACACCATCGCCGTCCACAACACCCTAGCAAAACCCAAGCCTACTTGATGGAAATAGCGCTCACTATTGCCCCTAGTGGCCTGTTTTTAAGGCATTCTCAGGACATGGATAGATGTCCAATTTCGACGACAACCTGGCTGCTTTAATTACAATATAACAATACAATACAAAACAATTGATACATATTTATTAAAATATGTTGCATCAACTTTTATAATGAAATATGATGATTGAAGTGCTTGAACTTTATAGCCATATGTCAGTGGGATTCTGCTGTTGTCTTTGTTTATTGTGCCAATGTCTCTCCCAGTCTCCAGTGTTTCATTGTATACTTAAACTGTCAATTTGCTTATAATCACTTAATTATTTGCAAATCCAGGTTTCTTGTTCCATAGTAGAACAAGCCAAATTAAGATATTTATAAACTGTGAAAGGAAATATGTTGGTAGATGATTGTGAAAGTTCTTTTAGTTAAAATGTATTCATGTGTTGAATTGTGTAGAGTAAAATATCAGCTATATTTAATAAACTACAGTATATAAATGTTGGGTTGTTTGTACAGTATTGCAAAATTTAATACAGGTCGTTTTTTTAAAGACTGTTGGTTCAGCCAAAAGGGATAGTGGAAACTTTGTGTACTCAAGGTAAAAAAAACAAATAAATATTGATATCAGTCAATAAAATCACAAATACATACAGGTATTTAAAAACATACATTTATTAATCTAGAGTAAGCTTAATTTTTTTATTTGCAACAAGCACAGTGTCTGCAATCTTGTAATAAACTAAATACAAAGAAGTAGTTAACAATGAGGTGTCTTCTTGGGCCGGATAGGGGCGGGACATGTAGTCCCTCAGGATTTTGTAGTTCAACACTGCATCTGTGGGCACACACCTGAACACCTGAACACCTGCACAGAGAAATAGAAAATACTTATACAGGTAATCACACAATACATACCTGGACACCTTCACAGGGAATAACAAAATATACACCCAGATGAAAAGATAATACACACACACACACACACACACACACTTGGACCTGTGAACCTGGGGTTCCCAAACTTTTTTCGTCCACCACCCCATTTTGATATCTGAAACTTCTCTCGACCCAACCATTTGAAAATAATTATGTAATTGACAGCCAATGTTTACTTTATTATTTTGGGCTATGCAGTCGTTTTGCAAAACATTCTAACAGTATTCCTGATTGTCTTCTTAATAACTCACGATCGCATACTTTTAATGTGGGGCTATGACAGTCAATTGCAAATTAGTCTGACATAATAACTCTTATCTCACCACCACTGATGAGATGGGTGTGCTTCGGAGCTTCTCAAACTCAGGGGGAGTGGTCAACAGTACTCACCTCATCTCTGTTATCACATCCAACGTGGATCGATATTTGGTTTTAATGCAGACGAGAGCACTGCTGAATCCAGCTTCACACAGATATGAGCTGAAGAAGGGTACCATGAGTTTTAATGCTCTGAGGGAGAGGGCAGTTTATTCCCTTGAGTCAGGAACCAAAACTCCTCTGTAATGACCCGTGAATGCTTTGTCTGCAGCATTTGGTCACATGACAGCTTGAAAGAGGGCACTTGACTGTTGCACTTCAATCATTCCGATTCAAACGCAACAGTGAAATGCAGCCTCTTCCCATGATCTAAGGGCACTCTGGTTGAATTGTATCTGTTAGATTTCAATAATTTTAATTTAGATCTTTAAGGTTAACCACATTACAATGACTTTGAGAGCCAAAGACAATATATACATTTTCATATTATTTTTATTTTTGGGAAATTCTCCCGCGACTCTATTTTCATATCAGGCTACATGGGGTCGCGGCCCCAAAAAGCTTTATTTGGGGTTATCGTGATGTGACTATCATTAATGTGATGACTGTTCAATGAAATCAATGAACTATATTTAATTATTATGTGATTAACAATTAACTTCTCTGGGATAAAAAAGCCAGTAAAAATGCAGAGCGCCAAATTCAAAAAATTTACTATAAAAATCTAACTTTCATGAAATCACACATGAAAGACACCAAATTAAAGCTACACTTGTTGTGAATCCAGCCAACATGTTTGATTTAAAAAAGGATTTACGGCGAAAGCACACCAAAAGATTATGTTAGGTCAGTACATAGCCACAGAAAAACACAGCCATTTTTCCAGCCAAAGAGAGGAGTAACAAAAAGCAGAAATAGAGATAACATTAATCACTAACCTTTGATGATCTTCATCAGATGACACTCATAGGACTTCATGTTACTCAATACATGTATGTTTTGTTCGCTAAAGTTCATATCTATAACCAACAATCTGAGTTTAGGCGGGACGCTACTGTCTCACAAGGCCAAAAGCCAGAGAAAATGCAGAGCGCCATATTCAAATAAATTGCTATAAAAATCAAACTTTCATTAAATCACACATGAAAGATACCAAATTAAAGCTACACTGGTTGTGAATCCAGCCAACATGTCAGAATTCAAATAGGCTTTTCGGCGAAAGCAAACTATGCTATTATCTGAGTTAGTATCATAGTAAACAAAGAAAGAGAAGCATATTTCAACCCTGCAGACGCGACACAAAACGCAGAAATAAAAATATAATTATTGCCTTACCTTTGACGAGCTTCTGTTGTTGGCACTCCAATATGTCCCATAAACATCACAAATGGTCCTTTTGTTCGATTAATGCCGTCGATATATTTCCAAAATGTCCATTTATTTGGCACGTTTGATAGAGAAAAACACTGGTTCCAACTTGTGAAACTTGACGACAAAATATCTCAAAAGTTACCTGTAAACTTTGCCAAAACATTTCAAACTACTTGTCACGTTCTGACCATAGTTCTTTTGTGTTTTCTTTGTTTTAGTGTTGGTCAGGACGTGAGCTGAGTGGGCATTCTATGTTGTGTGTCTAGTTTTCACGTTTCTATGTTTGTCCTGATATGGTTCTCAATCAGAGGCAGGTGTTAGTCATTGTCTCTGATTGGGAACCATATTTAGGAAGCCTGTTTTGTGTTGGGGTTTGTGGGTGGTTGTCTTCTGTCTTTGTGTCTATGCACCAGATAGGACTGTTTCGGTTTTTCACATTTGTTGTTTTTGGATTTTGTAGTGTTCACGTTTTTTGTCATTATTAAACATGATGAACACTAACCACTCTGCGCTTTGGTCCGATCCCTGCTACACCTCCTCTTCAGACGAAGAGGAGGAAATCTGCCGTTACACTACTTTTGTAATACAACTTTAGGTATTTTCTGACTTAAATAATCGATAAAATTGAAGACGGGATGATCTGTGTTCAATACAGGATTAAAACAAACTGTAGCTAGCCTTCTGGTCATGCACCTCTAAAAACAGGACACAACAAGTGACCCTGATTCAAAATGGGCGTACTTCTTAATTTCTCAAAGGAAAAACCCTCAAACAATTTCTAAAGACTGTTGACATCCAGTGGAAGTGGTAGGAACTGCAAAAAGGTCAATTAGAATCTGTATTCCCAATGAAAATCTATTGAAAAGAGAGTGACCTCAAAAAAGAAAAAAATCTGAATGGTTTGTCCTGGGGGTTTTGCCTGCTAAATAAGTTATGTTATACTCACAGACATGATTCAAACAGTTTTAGAAACTTCAGAGTGTTCTCTATCCGAATCTACTAACAATATGCATATCTTATCTTCTGGGGATGAGTGGCTGGCAGTTGAATTTGGGTATGCTTTTCATCCAAACGTGAAAATGCTGACCCCTATCCTAGAGAAGTTAACTCATTAGTAACTTGGGGCACCACAGGAAAACATATTTAACGAGTTGCTGTCTCCCGAATTAAACTCTTATAAGATATATTCATATCTATAGATAGCAGTCACTTATTCATGTATCACACCTCATCAGTCTCATTCTGAACGTTGTTGACCTCATAAATCTGCACGAACCCTAGCCTAAATGATGATTCACAGCAACACAAATTGGCTTAATTATTTATTTACTAACTAACTAAATAATCACACAGAAACACATAAAAACACACACAGTATAGGTCATATTGATTACTAACATAATGCAATGAATGTCGCTAGTGGACTAACCCAATAGGACGGCTTGTTACACAATGAAAGGGGTGGGGAACGAGAAAGCGGGAGAGACAAAGAGAGTGGACTTATCGTACAGACATTTGGAAAATACGCTCATCGTAAATATAGATATTTAGCACCCTAACAACTGTTCATTCGGATTTAGAAATGCAACATATATTTTACGCTTAGATGTCTTTCTCTGTCGTCTCTTTGTTGAACTCGATGGTTCAATGTGGTGGTTCAATGTAAGTTTCTGGTGGTCCACCAGAGGTCACAATGTCCTTCGTAGTTGCAGGCTTCTTTTATTCTGGAGTGTTTGTTAGAATGGATACATTAGCTGTACCACACGCGGTGGGCTTTGGTCGAGTTTACTATACTACCAGTAATTAACAGCTGCAGACTGAATGTTCGGTGTAGTCTTTATCTTTTTCACTCGAGAGTTTCAGGTGGTCTTACCATTTTCTGGTGCAATTTTTAACCATTTCAAACTGTGGACTTGCCCTCACGTTCTCTGGTCTCAATGGATGATTAGTCAGTGTACAACTAGGACCACTTTACACATTGGCAGCAACCCAGTGTCACACTCGTCATGAAGATTGGACCAAGGCGCAACGTGATATGTTTCCATCCTTTTATTTGGAATAGAAAACTCAAAGGGGAAAAACAATAAAACGAACAAACAAAACGTGAAGCTCAAAATAGTGCTCACAGGCAACTTTACCTAGACAAGATCCCATAAAGCACAAGGGGGAAATGGCTACCTAAATATGATCCCCAATCAGAGACAACGATAAACAGCTGCCTCTGATTGGGTTCACACCTGGCCAACATAGACATACAATTCCCTTAGATAACCCACCCTTAACTTCTCTGCGCTACGGATCCCTTTTTACGGGATCATTTTCCTAAACAACCGCTGAATTGCAGGGCGCAAAATATTACTAAAAATATTTATAATCATGCAATCACAAGTGAAATATACCAAAACACAGCTTAGCTTGTTGTTAATCGTGTCAGATTTAAAAAAAATATGCTTAGCAGCGAAAACAATCAAAGCTTTTGTGAGTGTATCAATCAATGCTACAACAGCTAGCCCCAAATTAGCATGGTCACGAAAGTCAGAAAAGCAATAAAATGTATCGCTTACCTTTGATAATCTTCGGATGTTTGCACTCACGAGACTCCCAGTTACACAACAAATTATTTTTGTTAGATAAACATTACTTTTATAACAAAAAAACGCCATTTGGGTTGCGCGTTATGTTCAGAAAACCAAAGCCTCGTTCAGTTCGACGAAAATTCCAAAAAGTATCCGTAATGTTCGTAGAAACATGTCAAATGCTTTTTATAATAAATCCTCAGGTTGTTTTTAACAAACATAATCGATAATATTTCAACCGGACCGTAACCTATTCAATAAGAGAGAAAAATAAAATGGAGAGCTACCTCTCTCGCGCGCAGGAACTAATCAATCAATCAATCAAGTTTATTTTATATAGCCCTTCGTACATCAGATAATATCTCGAAGTGCTGTACAGAGACCCAGCCTAAAACCCCAAACAGCTAGAATGCAGGTGTAGAAGCACGGTGGCTAGGAAAAACTCCCTAGAAAGGCCAAAACCTAGGAAGAAACCTAGAGAGGAACCAGGCTATGAGGGGTGGCCAGTCCTCTTCTGGCTGTGCCGGGTGGAGATTATAACAGAACTATGCCAAGATGTTCAAAAATGTTCATAAGTGACAAGCATGGTCAAATAATAATCATGAATAATTTTCAGTTGGCTTTTCAGAGCCGATCATTAAGAGTTGAAAAACAACAGGTCTGGGACAGGTGGCGGTTCCATAACCGCAGGCAGAACAGCTGAAACCGGAACAGCAGCAAGGCCAGGCGGACTGGGGACAGCAAGGAGCCACCACGCCCGGCAGTCCCGACGTATGGTCCCAGGGCTCAGGTCCTCCGAGACAAAGAAAGAGAGAAGGAGAAAATTAGAGAGAGCCAAGATTTTCAAAATGTTCATAAATGACAAGCATGGTCAAATAATAATCAGGAATAAATCTCAGTTAGCTTTTCATATCCGATCATTAAGAGTTGAAAACAGCAGGTCTGGGACAGGTAGGGGTTCCGTAACCGCAGGCAGAACAGTTGAAACTGGAATAGCAGCAAGGCCAGGCGGACTGGGGACAGCAAGGAGTCATCATGCCCGGTAGTCCTGACGTATGGTCCTAGGGCTCAGGTTCTCAGAGAGAGAGAAAGAAAGAGAGAACGAGAGAATTAGAGAAAGCGTACTTAAATTCACACAGGACACTGGATAAGACAGGAGAAGTACTCCAGGTATAACCAACTGACCCTAGCCCCCCGACACAAACTACTGCAGCATAAATACTGGAGGCTGAGAGAGGAGCGGTCAGGAGACACTGTGGCCCCATCCGAAGATACCCCCGGACAGGGCCAAATAGGAAGGATATAACCCCACCCACTTTGCCAAAGCACAGCCCCCGCACCACTGGAGGGATATCTTCAACCACCAACTTATAATCCTGAGACAAGGCCGAGTATAGCCAACAAAGATCTCCACCACAGCACAAACCAAGGGGGGGCTCCAACCCAGACAGGAAGATCACGTCAGTAACTCAACCCACTCAAGTGACGCACCCCTCCCAGGGACAGCATGAAAGAGCACCAGTAAGCCAGTGACTCAGCCCCTGTAATAGGGTTAGAGGCAGAGAATCCCAGTGGAGAGAGGGGAACCGGCCAGGCAGAGACAGCAAGGGCGGTTCGTTGCTCCAGAGCCTTTCCTTTAACCTTCACACTCCTGGGCCAGACTACACTCAATCATATGACCTACTGAAGAGATAAGTCTTCAGTAAAGACTTAAAGGTTGAGACCGAGTCTGCGTCTCTCACATGGGTAGACAGACTGTTCCATAAAAATGGAGATCTATAGGAGAAAGCCCTGCCTCCCTCTGTTTGCTTAGAAATTCTAGGGACAATTAGGAGGCCTGCGTCTTGTGACCGTAGCGTACGTATTGGTATGTACGGCAGGACCAACTCGGAAAGATAGGTAGGAGCAAGCCCATGTAACCCTTTATAGGTTAACAGTAAAACCTTGAAATCAGCCCTTGCCTTAACAGGAAGCCAGTGTAGGGAAGCTAGCACTGGAGTAATATGATCAAATTTCTTGGTTCTAGTCAGGATTCTAGCAGCCGTACTTAACACTAACTGAAGTTTATTTAGTGCTTTATCCGGGTAGCCGGAAAGTAGAGCATTGCAGTAGTCTAACCTAGAAGTAACAAATGCATGGATGAATTTTTCTGCATCATTTTTGGACAGAAAATTTCTGATTTTTGCAATGTTACGTAGATGGAAAAAAGCTGTCCTTGAAACAGTCTTGATATGTTCGTCAAAAGAGAGATCAGGGTCAAGAGTAACGCCGAGGTCCTTCACAGTTTTATTTGAGACGACTTTACAACCATCAAGATTAATTGTCAGATTTAACAGAAGATCTCTTTGTTTCTTGGGACCTAGAACAAGCATCTCTGTTTTGTCCGAGTTTAAAAGTAGAACGTTTTCAGCCATCCACTTCCTTATGTCTGAAACACAGGCTTCTAGCGAGGGCAATTTTGGGGCTTCACCATGTTTCATTGAAATGTACAGCTGTGTGTCATCCGCATAGCAGTGAAAGTTAACATTATGTTTTCGAATAACATCCCCAAGAGGTAAAATATATAGTGAAAACAATAGTGGTCCTAAAACGGAACCTTGAGGAACACCGAAATGCACAGTTGATTTGTCAGAGGACAAACCATTCACAGAGACAAACTGATATCTTTCCGACAGGTAAGATCTAAACCAGACCAGAACTGGTCCGTGTAGACCAATTTGGGTTTCCAGTCTCTCCAAAAGAATGTGGTGATCGATGGTGTCAAAGGCAGCACTAAGGTCTAGTAGCACGAGGACAGATGCAGAGCCTCGGTCTGACGCCATTAAAAGGTCATTTACCACCTTCACAAGTGCAGTCTCAGTGCTATGTTGGGGTCTAAAACCAGACTGAAGCATTTCGTATACATTGTTTGTCTTCAGAAAGGTTTGGCTTTTTCAAGAGAGGCTTTATCACTGCCACTTTTAGTGAGTTTGGTACACATCCGGTGGATAGAGAGCTGTTTATTATGTTCAACATAGGAGGGCCAAGCACAGGAAGCAGCTCTTTCAGCAGTTTAGTAGGAATAGGATCCAGTATGCAGCTTGAAGGTTTAGAGGCCATGATTATTTTCATCATTGTGTCAAGAGATATAGTACTAAAACACTTAAGTGTCTCTCCCGATCCCAGGCCCTGGCAGAGCTGTGCAGATCTAGGACAGCTAAGCCCTGGAGGAATACGCAGATTCAAAGAGGAGTCCATAATTTGCTTTCTAATGGTCATGATCTTTTCCTCAAAGAAGTTCATGAATTTATTACTGCTGAAGTGAAAGCCATCCTCTCTTGGGGAATGCTGCTTTTTAGTTAGCTTTGCAACAGTATCAAAAATAAATTTTGGATTGTTCTTATTTTCCTCGATTAAGTTGGAAAAGTAGGATGATCGAGCAGCAGTGAGGGCTCTTCGGTACTGCACGGTACTGTCTTTCCAAGCTAGTCGGAAGACTTCCAGTTTGGTGTGGCGCCATTTCCGTTCCAATTTCCTGGAAGCTTGCTTCAAAGCTCGGGTATTTTCTGTATACCAGGGAGCTAGTTTCTTATGACAAATGTTTTTCGTTTTTAGGGGTGCAACTGCATCTAGGGTATTGCGCAAGGTTAAATTGAGTTCCTCAGTTAAGTGGTTAACTGATTTTTGTCCTTCGACGTCCTTGGGTAGGCAGAAGGAGTCTGGAAGGGCATCAAGGAATTTTTGTGTTGTCTGAGAATTTATAGCACGACTTTTGATGCTCCTTGGTTGGGGTCTGAGCAGATTATTTGTTGCGATTGCAAACGTAATAAAATGGTGGTCCGATAGTCCAGGATTATGTGGAAAAACATTAAGATCTACAACATTTATTCCATGGGACAAAACTAGGTCCAGAGTATGACTGTGGCAGTGAGTAGGTCCAGAGACATGTTGGACAAAACCCACTGAGTCGATGATGGCTCCGAAAGACTTTTGGAGTGGGTCTGTGGACTTCTCCATATGAATATTAAAATCACCAAAAATTAGAATATGATCTGCTATGACTACAAGGTCTGATAGGAATTCAGGGAACTCAGAGAGGAACGCTGTATATGGCCCAGGAGGCCTGTAAACAGTAGCTATAAAAAGTGATTGAGTAGGCTGCATAGATTTCATGACTAGAAGCTCAAAAGACGAAAACGTCATTTTTTTTTTTGTAAATTGAAATTTGCTATCGTAAATGTTAGCAACACCTCCGCCTTTGCGGGATGCACGGGGGATATGGTCACTAGTGTAACCAGGAGGTGAGGCCTCATTTAACACAGTAAATTCATCAGGCTTAAGCCATGTTTCAGTCAGGCCAATCACATCAAGATTATGATCAGTGATTAGTTCATTGACTATGACTGCCTTTGAAGTGAGGGATCTAACATTAAGTAACCCTATTTTGAGATGTGAGGTATCATGATCTCTTTCAATAATGGCAGGAATGGAGGAGGTCTTTATCCTAATAAGATTGCTAAGGCGAACACCGCCATGTTTAGTTTTGCCCAACCTAGGTCGAGGCACAGACACAGTCTCAATGGGTATGGCTGAGCTGACTACACTGACTGTGCTATTGGCAGACTCCACTAAGCTGGCAGGTTGGCTAACAGCCTGCTGCCTGGCCTGCACCCTATTTCATTGTGGGGCTAAAGGAGTTAGAGCCCTATCTATGTTGGTAGATAAGATGAGAGCACCCCTCCAGCTAGGATGGAGTCCGTCACTCCTCAGCAGGTCAGGCTTGGTCCTGTTTGTGGGTGAGTCCCAGAAAGAGGGCCAATTATCTACAAATTCTATCTTTTGGGAGGGGCAGAAAACAGTTTTCAACCAGCGATTGAGTGCTGAGACTCTGCTGTAGAGCTCGTCACTCCCCCTAACTGGGAGGGGGCCAGAGACAATTACTCGATGCCGACACATCTTTCTAGCTGATTTACACGCTGAAGCTATGTTGCACTTGGTGACCTCTGACTGTTTCATCCTAACATCGTTGGTGCCGACGTGGATAACAATATCTCTATACTCTACACTCGCCAGATTTAGCTTTAGCCAGCACCATCTTTAGATTAGCCTTAACGTCGGTAGCCCTGCCCCCTGGTAAACAGTGTATGATCGCTGGGTGATTCGTTTTAAGTCTAATACTGCGGGTAATGGAGTCGCCAATGACTAGGGTTTTCAATTTGTCAGAGCTAATGGTTGGAGCCTTCGGCGTCTCAGACCCCGTAGCGGGAGGAGTAGAGACAAGAGAAGACTCAGACTCAGACTCCGACTCGCTACATAATGGGGAAAAAACTAATCAGAGGACACCTGACTAGTTTTGAAAAATCTCGCTCATTTTTCAAAATAAAAGCCTGAAACTATGTCTAAAGCCTGGTCACAGCCTGAGGAAGCCATTGGAAAATGAATCTGGTTGATACCCCTTTAAATGGAAGAAAGACGGGCCAGGATACACAGATAAAAAAATAAAATCACTTCCGGGTTAGATTTTCTCAGGATTTCGCCTTCGTTTTGTAATACTCACAGACAATATTTTGACCGTTTTTGAAACTTTGGAGTGTTTTCTATCCTAATCTGTAAATTATATGCATATTCTACGATCTGGACCTGAGAAATAGTCTGTTTACCTTGGGAACGTTATTAAAAAAAATATATATCTGACCCCTAGCGTCAAGAACAAATTCTTATTTTCAATGAGAGCCTAGGAACAGTGGGTTAACTGCCTTGTTCAGGTGCAGAACAACAGATTTGTACCTTGTCAGCTCAGGGATTAGAACTTGCATCCTTTCGGTTACTAGCCCAACGCTCTAACCACTAGGCTACCCTGCCTGCTACCCTGCCCTGTAAGTATGTCTTACTTTACTTCAAAGTAGCCTATGGGCACAATCCAAAATGTGGAGGCAATTATTTTTTAACCTCTTTGGGCTGCAGGGGCAGTATTGAGTAGCCTAGATAAAAGGTGCCCATTTCAAACGGCCTCGTACTCAATTCTTGCTCGTACAATATGCATATTATTATTACTATTGGATAGAAAACACTCTCTAGTTTCTAAAACCGTTTGAATTATATCTGTGAGTAAAACAGAACTCATTTTGCAGCAAACTTCCTAACAGGAAGTGGAAAATCTGAAATTGATGCTCTGTTCTAGGGCCTGCCTATAAATGTGCTTGATATGTATTAGTATACATGCACTTCATACGCCTTCCACTAGATGTCAACAGGCAGTGAGAGAAGAAATGGAGTGTATAACATGATCTGAGGTCGAATAAAAGCTCTTGGCATGACGTGACACCAATTTCCTGTTTTCTGGAACGTGCGAGAAGGGACCTGGTATTGCCTTCTGAAAAGCTGTCGTTATAGACGACTAATATCTCCGGCTTTGATTTGATTTGATAAATGTGACAATATCATCATAAAGTATGTTTTTTCAATATAGTTTTATTAGATTATTGAAATTTTTTCGGGACGTTAGGCGTGTTGCTTTGTCTGTGTTTGTTCACGAAGGAGAGCTTCGCGCCACTTTGCTAGCTTTCCGTGCTAATTGACTGGAGAAGAGGACATTCTAAAACCAAACAACGATTGTTCCCGACAAAGGACCCCTTGTACAACATTCTGATGGAAGATCATCAAAAGTAGGACCCATTTTATGATGTTATTTCATATATCTGTCGAACATGTGTACTATTAGTTTGCGCCCAGATTTTGGGCACTCTCTCGCTATAACTAAGCTGGATGTCGTAATGAAGTTATTTTTAGAATTCTAACACGGCGATTGCATTAAGAACTAGTGTATCAATCAAATAATTTCCTATACAACATGTATTTTTTAGTAACGTTTATGAATAGTTATTTGGTCAGAATAGTTGAGTGTCATAAAAATATCCGTACATTCTGGGAAAAAGATGCTACGTTAGCACAATGTATAACAACTGATTTCAGCTCTAAATATGCACATTTTCGAACAAAACATAAGTGTATGTATAACCTTATAGGACTGTCATCTGATGAAGCTAATCAAGGTTAGTCAAAAATTATATATCTTTTGCTGGTTTGTTACGATCGCTAACTTTTGCTGCTGGTAAATGGCTTGTGTTTCTGGCTATTGTGGTAAGCTAATATAATGCTATATTGTGTTTTCGCTGTAAAACACTTAAGAAATCGGAAATATTGGCTGGATTCACAAGATGCTTGTCTTTCATTTGCTGTACACCATGTATTTTTCAGAAATGTTTTATGATGAGTATTTAGGTATTTCACGTTGGTGTCTGTAATTACTCTGGCTGCTTCGGTGCTATTTGTGACGGTAGCTGTGATGGTAGCTGCAATGTAAAACTGATTTATACCTCAAATGTGCACATTTTTCGAACAAAACATAGATTTATTGTATAACATGTTATAAGACTGTCATCTGATGAAGTTGTTTCTTGGTTAGTTTGGTTGGTTCTTGGTTAGTTAGGTTGGTTTTGTGCATGCTACCTGTGCTGTGAAAAATGTCTGTCCTTTTTTGTATTTGGTGGTGAGCTAACATAAATATAGGTGGTGTTTTCGCTGTAAAACATTTTAAAAATCGGACATGTTGGCTGGATTCACAAGATGTTTATCTTTCATTTGCTGTATTGGACTTGTTAATGTGTGAAAGTTAAATATTTCTAAAAAATATCTTTTGAATTTCGCGCCCTGCACTTGAAGTGACTGTTGTCATATTGTGCCCGGCTTCGGGCTTGCAGCCCAAAGAAGTTAAAGAATTCATAGGCGGCTCGTTAGTTTCAAGTTTGGGGAAGCATACAATTTATACTCCCATTTCTACCATTCTCTATGCCAGTTATGATTTTCATATGCACATTTTTGTGGAAAAGTTTCCTTTAAATAATAATGTTTTTGTTTCTCAAAATCATTGTCACATGGTTAGACATAAAAATCTGAAAAAATTGTACTCAACTAATGCGAGACTACCAGCCTCAGCCAAGTGGACACATTGATACACCGTGATACATTGGCGGCTAAAGAAATGAGCACATGGAACTCATGGTTGAGGCCAATGTAGCAGTATGCCTAGTATGCCCAGTATTGCTCTTTCACACCGAGGATTTTTGATTATCGAGGGGGAGATTTTAGTCAAGATTTTTCAAATAGATTACTGTGAGAAGCTACAGTTTTAATATATTATCATTAGCAATGAAAATCACTTTCCAACATTTCTACACAGCAGGCCAGATACTCCTATGTGTTCTCAGGACTGCACACTCAACATTCTCAGGACAGAGAAACCAGACACATGCTCATATGGAGCGTTCCAACAAAATTTACAAATCTCATGAATTATGGTTATGAAAAAAATGTTTCTCACAGGTGTAGCAGCTTGTGAACTCTGCAAACAACGTTTCCACTCTGAGAATGATAATTAATACATCCATTAACAGAAATTAATGTAACCAAATGACGGGGATTAATGGTTAATTTACTACTGGTGATATAGGTAATGGAGAATTGATCAAAAAATAAATAAATCAAAGGGCAAACAATACACACAATGAAACAATGAATGCGCAAGAATTGGCAGGAGACAGCTGAGCAATTCTGAAAGAGATCTTCACCACAAAACCCTCCCCTTCTTTTTGTCTTAACATTTTAAATTATTCTCAAGACACATTATCTTCACATATATTTTTTATGATTTTCACTGACAGCCGCAAGTCAATAATCAGCTAGGCATAACCCTACGAGCTTGTGATTTGAAACAGTACACAGCTATTTTTTAAAAGAAGCTAACGATCCTCGATTCCTCTGTGGCTAAAATCATTAAAGTATTTTGAATATTTTATTTATTTATGGTATAGACAGGAGTAATTATATCATTTTGGGAAATGCATTTCCATTTCCATTTACTTCCCTATTGGACCCAGCACTATGCCATTTCTCTCCTGTTCTATTAGTTTTCGTATCAACTTTCTATCATTGTCCAGAAGCCAAATGCACAATCCTAGTCATATTAGCAACCCATCCTAGGTGTTGCATCTGTAGATTCCTCCTATTTCTATGTTTCTAACAGAGATTTTAATCTCTGTCATATATGGGACCGCTATCAGGTATGCTGTTTACAATGGTGTAATTGTAAACAACAAAATAGCATTTTGTCAAATGTTTGAAAATTACATTTTATTGGATGCTTCGTTAAATGAGTTGAATGTTCTGCATTACCATAATCTAAATATGATGTCTGTCATTGGGTGTACGCCCTAATGGTTTATGCACCAAATGCATATGGGTCCGGTAAATTTCTCAAATTGCCGGTAAATTTAAAATCTTCCCGGTCACGTTGTCCAGCGCCACATTTTCCGAATGGAAACACTGCGTGGACTACAGGAGACAGAGGGCCGAGCATGCCACCATTCACATCGATGGGGCTGTAGTGGAGCTCCAAGTTCCTCGATGTCCACATCAATAAGTATCATTGTCCACACACACCAACATAGTCATGAAGAGGGCACTAAAACACCTCTTCCCCCTCAGGAGGCTGAAAAGATTTAGCATGGGCCCTCAGATCCTCCAAAAGTTATACAGCTGCACCATTGAGAGCATCTTGACTGGTTGCATCACCACTTGGTATGGTAACTGCTTAGCATCCGACCAAAAGGAGTTAGTGCGTTCGGCCTTGTAAATTACTGGTGCCAAGCTTCCTGCCATCCTTGACCTTGATACCAGATGGTGTCAGAGGAAGGCCCTAAAAATGGTCAAAGCCTCCAGAAACCCAAGTCATAGACTGTTCTCTCCGTTCCCGAATGGCAACCGGTACCGATGCTCTGGAACCAACAGGACCCTGAACAGCTTCTACCCCCAAGTCATAAGACTGCTAAATAGTTAGTCCAGGAAGCTATTTGGTTTACTATTTAACTATCTGCATCGACCCTTGTATATAGCCCATTTATTTATGGTATAGACAGGAGTAATTAGTCATTATGGAGACAGGAGTATCGTTAGTCATTATGTATTTATTATTACGTGTTTTACTTTCTATTATTTCTCTCATTTCTTTCTCTCTGCATTGTTGGGAAGGGCCCGTTATGTAAACATTTCACTGTTAGTCTAAACCAGGGTTCCCCAACTTGCGGCCCGTGGGACAGTTTTATATTCCCCCCCAAGTTTTCTGAGCAAAACACATTTAAAGAATGTTTATTATTATTTTCATTGTTGGACATAATAGACCTGTAAAAACACCAGGAAATCAGCTCCAATTGATTTTTATTTAAGAAATCTTGTGCCAAGTATTCCTACACATAATTGAGAGACACATGGTTGTATCGAAATGTAAGGAAGGTTTAAAATGATTATGTTTTAGTCTGTTTGGGCTTCTTGCGGTCCATTTGCAGTCTACAAATTATTTTAATTATGTTCCGGCCCCCGGACCATCTGCTTAAGAAAAAATAGGCCGCCACTGAATCTAGTTGATGATCCCTGGTGTACAGCTGTTGTTTACAAAGCATGTAACAAATACAATTTGATTTGATGTGACAATGGTCTTGTTAGAAAAGTCTATAGAAGGTGCTAAACAAAATGTTCCCTACTGCCCCCATCATATTTATTCTGCAGAACAAAATAAACAGCAATACTTACTCTTGGACATGTTTCCTATTCCCACACCTTAACAGCAAACACACAGTAATACAGTCTTCATACAGAGAGGAGTGGAAATCTGTCATAAAGTAAGCATATTAGGTGTATCAAATATTATTAACACTACCTTTTAAAGCCATGTCTATCTTTATTTCCCAAAAACATTTCAACAAAATCACATTATCTGTTTTGTATTTTAATCATTTTAAACACCTAACAAACACTTTGTACTTTTTTAAACACTTTTAACATAGGCCAGGCTCTGTTGTTACATCATATTCCAGCGTTAATGTCTTGAATTCCACCTTAGGAAGATCAATTTGCTCAACTTGTCATTGGCTCAACCATTGGCTGCATTTACCCCAAGGCAAACATGTTGACTAGATTAGCCTACACACAGCTACAAGGATGAACTTTCATGCTGGGTCTAGGACCTCATATTGAAGCTGATGGAGACCCCAACTGATGTATAGAAGAATCTTAATTTGCTGTTTCACCATCGATTTTTCAGAAATGTTTTATGATGAGTATTTAGGTATTTGACGTTGGTGTCTGTAATTATTCTGGCTGCTTTCGGTGCAATTTCTGATTGTAGCTGCAATGTAAACTATGATTTATACCTAAAATATGCACATTTTTCGAACAAAACATAGATTTATTGAATAACATGTTATAAGACTGTCATCTGATGAAGTTGTTTGTTGGTTAGTTTGGTTGGTTCTTGGTTAGTTAGGTTGGCTTTGTGCATGCTACCTGTGCTGTGAAAAATGTTAGTGCTTTTTTGTATTTGGTGGTGAGCTAACATAAATATACGTGCTGTTTTTGCTGTAAAACATTGTTGGCTGGATTCACAAGATGTTTACCTTTCATTTGCTGTATTGGACTTGTTAATGTGTGAAAGTTAAATATTTCTAAAAAATATATTTTGAATTTCGCGCCCTGCACTTGAAGTGGCTGTTGTCATATTGTGGCTGGCTTCGGGCTTGCAGCCCAAAGAAGTTAAGCAGACTTTGTTTGTCTATTGTTGTGACCTCGATGAAGCTCACATCAAATTTTATGACCAATTTATGCAGAAATCCAGGTATTTCCAAAGTCTTCACATACTTTTTCTTGCCACTGTATATACTGATTAGCATGATGGTGAAATGTATTTCCATTGACTAGTATTTCCATCAATGAATAAAAAGCCTTAATTTTGCAATGGGATTTGTGGTCAACAGTTTTATTTATCGGCTTTCGTATATATTTTTTAATCGTCCAAATGTTGGCAATTGTCAGCTAATGGAAACCTTGAGTCCACGGTCAACTTGTTTGTCTTGCTGACATTGAAGGAGTGGTTGTTGTCCTGGCACCACACTGATCAGGCCTACCACTGTGTGGTGTTGGCAACTTAATGATGGTGTTGGAGTTGTGCCGTGGGTGAACAAGGAGTAAATGAGGGGACTAAGCAAGCACCCCTGTGGGGCCCCTGTGTTAAGGGTCAGCGTGGCGGATGTGTTGTTGCCTACCCTCAGCACCTGGGTTCGGCACGTCAGGAAGTCCAGGATCCAGTTGCAGAGGGAAGTGTTCAGTCCCAGGGTCCTTAGCTTAGTGATGAGCTTGGAGGGAACAATGGTGTTGAAGTCTGCGCTGTAGTCAATGATCAACATTCTCACATAGATGTTCCTCTCATCCAGGTGGGAAAGGGCAGTGGGGGCTTCCAGCAGCAGACATAGCTTGATGATGGGCCTACAAAGTGTGGTGGTCTGGGTTTACAATTACATTTTAGCAGACGCTCTTATTCAGAGCTACTTATAGGAGCAATTAGGGCTAAGTGTCTTGCTCAAGGACACAGCCAGATGTTTCACCTAGTCAGTTCGTGGATTCAAACCAGCAACCTTTCAGTGACTGGCCCTCCTAACTGCTAGGCTACCTCACATGCACTTGCCTAACCAGCCCTCTGGAGTCTGGGTTGGTTTGTGTGACTTGCCACATGATACACAAGTTACGTGGGGCTGAGTCATCCACGGGGACAAATTTTATTAATTTTCTTGTCCATTTTTGTCGCTCCTGCAATTTAGGAAGATAATCTTTATTAGGAAGATAATCTTTAGTCCACCTCTTCCAGAACATGTCTGACATATATTACACCTGTCGCCATCTCCTTCTGTCATAACAATCCTCTGGCTTAAACACTCCTGGAGGAATAGATGGTTTGGTGTTTCGAAGAAGAAAATGGTTGGGGGTGAGAGGCTCCAAATCATTAGGGTTTTAGTGCAGGGTGTCCTGTGTATGAGCGTCATCCAGGCCCTGAATGGCCTCCTTTAGCTCATGTTCTGCTCTGACAAGGTTGGTACGATTATCCGAGCCTATAACCTTCACTTGTCCTCTCCTGGCAACAAACCTTCTGATAGCATTTATGGAAGAGTTAGTGTCCAGTGAATGTGCCACTTCTATATGTACAGCTCTTATATTCAGGCATGTAAAGATGACTCCATACCGCTTGACAGTTCCTTTGCCACGCTTTATTTAAAACAGACCAGGTTTGTTTTAAATAAAGAAACAGACTTCCACTCAGCTTTCTGCAAACAACACATTTGGAGATTACCTTGCTGAGATAGCACTAGGAATCCAGTATCTCTGTCTGAGGCGAGAGAGTGTGTAATTTCGTCCACTGTGTCCAACATCTTCATGGACATGTCTGATGATGAGTTGTGTCACATGATGGCTCTTGGGCATGATAGCTTGGTGCTTAGATTGTGCTGGCATAGCTGACCTGCTCCATTTGCCACCTACTCTCATAACACCATCTTGGAACACTGGAGACAGTTTGTGAAGATGGCTGTTCCATTTTACCACTGAGCCTTTCTTCAGAACTACCATTTCATCTGGAAACATTATCTTCTGACAAAAACAAACAATTTGCACTTCTGCATCCATCAGCTCATCCACAAAGAGTGATCATCTGATCAGTGTTTTTTTGGACCCCTTCAACTGTTTCTCCATCAGATTCTTGTTTTCCTCATCATTTTATCCCAACCTTAGATTATTTATTTTTTCCCACAGTTGGGAGAGCTCCCGAGAGGCTCCCAGTCTAAAGCACTGCATATCAATGCTGGAGGTGTCACTAAAGACCCAGGTTCAATTCCAGGCTGTTTCACAACTGGCTGTGATTGGGAGTCCCATAGGGTGGTGCATAATTGGCCGTGGTAGGCCGTCATTGTAAATAAGAGTTTGTTCCTAACTGACTTGCCTAGTAAAAAAAAAGTTAGCTTCCGTTTGTGCACTTTGAACCTTTAGGATCCATGCAACTGCTTTTCTGAAGCGGTGCCACACCGAGTAGTGAGAGATGACACCGACATTCTGTTCAACAGATACAACATTCACCACTGTGTCTCTTTTCACCTCCGGATCATCAACGGCTAGACTTTGATTTGCCATCTGTGAAATCTTGCAGAACTTCTTCTCAACAGGGGGTGCTGTTTGGACTTTGTAATAATTTCGTTCCCAAATTAAACTGCCTCGTACTCAATTCTTGCTCGTACAATATGCATATTATTATTACTATTGGATAGAAAACACTCTCTAGTTTCTAAAACCGTTTGCATTATATCTCTGAGTGAAACAGAACTCATTCTGCAGCACAATTCCTGTCAGGAAGTGAGATTTCTGAAATCGAGGTCTCTGTTCTAGGGTCAGTTTACAAATTCCCATGTAAGCTATGGGGCTACATGCACTGCATACGCCTTCCCCTAGATGTCAGTAAGCGGTGAGAATTCGAATGGAGTGGATTGCACCATCTGGGGCACTATAAAAGCTCTTGGAACGGAAGGTCCGACCTTTTCAACGGGGGGCCTGACGCAGGAGGGACATCACCATGGCGTCCTGAAAAGCTTTCGTTTTAGCAGTTCTTTATCTCCGGCTCTGATTTAATTTGATTTTTGTCTTAAAAACTTCATAAGGTAGTTAATTTAAACCGACTTATAGCAGTTTATATCAGTTTATTGCGATTTTCTGGAATTTCTTTGTCACGCGCTATCGCGAGTTGGACACCTCTCCGGCACATGGCTAGCGTTAGCTGCTAATTCTACAGGAGAAGAGGACATCTTTCAACCAAAAGACGATTGTTCTGGAGAAAGGACACCTTGCCCAAGATTCTGATGGAAGCTCATCAAATAGTAAGAAGTCTTTATGCTGTTAACCTCTTGAGCCTATGGGGGCGCCTTTCGACTTTGTAAAAATGAGTTCCCAAATTAAACTGCCTCGTACTCAATTCTTGCTCGTACAATATGCATATTATTATTACTATTGGATAGAAAACACTCTCTAGTTTCTAAAACCGTTTGAATTATTTCTCTGAGTGAAACAGAACTCATTCTGCAGCACATTTCCTGTCAGGGAGTGAGATTTCAGAAATCGAGGTCCCTGTTCTGAGGCCAGTTTATAAGTCCCCATGTAAGCCATCGGGCTACATGCACTGCATACGTCTTCCTCTAGAAGTCAGTAAGCGGGGAGAATTTGAATGGAGTGGATTGCGCAATCTGGGACCCTATATAAGACCGTGGAATGGAAGTACCGTCCTTTTCAACGGTGCGCCTGGCGCAAGAAGACATCACAATGGCGTCCTGCAAACGCTTTCGTTTTAGTAGTTCTATATCTCCGGTCATGTTTTTATTCGTTATAGGTGTTAAAGACATCATAAGGTAGTTAATTTAAACCGACTTATAGCAGTTTATAGCAGTTTATTGCGATTTTCTGGGATTTCTTTGTGACGCGCTTCCATTTGTTGGGCACCTCTCCAGTGGGTGGCTAACGTTTAGCGGCTAATTCGACTGGACAAGAGGACATCTTTCAGCCAAAAGACGATTGTTTTGAAGAAAGGACACCTTGCCCAAGATTCGGATTGAAGCTCAGCTAATAGTAAGCAGTCTTTATGCTGTTAATTAATTGTTCTGTTGTTAAAAGTAAAATGCATGAGACGCCATTTCTTGCAGTATAGCATTGCGTCATCGCAGCCTGTATTGCGCAGTAAAGTTAATTTAAAAAATGTAATTCAGCGATTGCATTAAGAACTAATTTGTCTTTCATATGCTGTCCACCCTGTATTTTTTAGTCAAGTTTATGATTATTTATTGATTAGACTAGGTGACTCTCCAAGATGGCGCCTGAAATTTTCTGGGGAGCTTCGCAACTTTTCTCATTGTATAAGCACTATTTGTGCCGCTAAATATGGACATTTTCGAACAAACTCTATATGCATTTTGTAATATGATGTTACAGGACTGTCATTCTGAGAAGGTTAGTGAAAAAATTATTATTTTGGTGGTGAATACGTTATCGCTATGTTTGGCTGGAATCAATGCTGTTGTTTGGTTTGCTACTGTGCTAAGCTAATATAACGTTATATTGTGTTTTCGCTGTAAAACACTTAGAACATCTGAAATATTGTCTGGATTCACAAGATCTGTGTCTTTCAATTGCTGTACGCTGTGTATTTTTAAGAAATGTTTTATGATGAGTAATTAGGTAATACACGTTGCTCTCTGTAGTTATTCTAGTCGCTTTGGTGAGAGTTGTGATGGTGGCTGCAATGGTAAACTATGATTTATACCTGAAATATGCACATTTTTCTAACAAAACATATGCTATACAATAAATATGTTATCAGACTGTCATCTGATGAAGTTGTTTCTTGGTTAGTGGCTATATATATCTTTATTTGGTCGAACTTGTGATAGCTACTGATGGAGTAAAAACTGGTGGAGTAAAAAAAGTGGTGTCTTTTGCTAACGTGGTTAGCTAATAGATTTACATATTGTTTCTTCCCTGTAAAACATTTTAAAAATCAGAAATGATGGCTGGATTCACAAGATGTGTATCTTTCATCTGGTGTCTTGGACTTGTGATTTAATGATATTTAGATGCTAGTATTTACTTGTGACGCTATGCTAGGCTATGCTAGTCAGCTTTTTTACTGATGGGGGTGCTCCCGGATCCGGGTTTGGGAGGAACTAGAAGTTAATTCGTATTTATGTTGAAAAATGTTAAACAATAATTCCGCCATGAATTTCGGTGCGGTCTCGCTTTAGCGCACGCTGTATGTAGTAGTAACGTTAATTTTAAAAATCTAACACAGCGGTTGCATTAAGAACTAATGTATCTTTCATTTGCTGTCCAACTTGTATTTTTTAGTCAAGTTTATGATTAGTTATCGATTAGACTAGGTGCCTCTCCAAGATGGCGCCGGACAGATTGCTTGAAGTTTGGCTACTAATCACATTGTATAACCACGATTTGTGCCGCTACATATGCACATTTTCGAACAAACCCTGTATGCATTGTGTAATATGATGTTACAGGACTGTCATCTGAAGAAGTTTATGAAGGTTAGTCAAAAATTATATATCTTTTGCTTGTTTGTTACGATCGCTAACCTTTGCTGCTGATAAATGGCTTGTGTTTCTGGCTATTGTGGTAAGCTAATATAATGCTATATTGTGATTTCGCTGTAAAACACTTAAAAAATCTGAAATATTGGCTGGATTCACAAGATCTTTGTATTTCATTTGCTGTACGCTGTGTATTTTTCAGAAATGTTTTATGATGAGTATTTAGGTAATTCACGTTGCTCTCTGTAGTTATTCTAGTCGCTTTGGTGAGAGTTGTGATGGTGGCTGCACTGGTAAACTATGATTTATACCTGAAATATGCAAATTTTTCTAACAAAACTGTCACAGTTGCGTGTATAAGTGGCAGGGAGGTCAGGTGCAGGAGAGTCAAATAGAGTGTAGAATGGAGTTTTTTAATTATAGTCCCAGTAATCTGCTCCATAACACTCATAGGAAAACATAAAACAAATATGGGTACGATGACCCGTCGCACACCTATACACAATAAACACAACACTTGACAAATAACAATCTCTGACAAAGACATGAGGGGAAACAGAGGGTTAAATACACAATAGGTAATGGATGGGATTGAAAACAGGTGTGTGGGAAGACAAGACAAAACCAATGGAAAATGAAAAATGGATCGATGATGGCTAGAAGACCGGTGACGTCGACCGCCGAACACCGCCCGAACTAGGAGAGGCAACGACTTCGGCAGAAGTCGTGACATTACCCCCCCCTGACGCGCGGCTCCAGCCGCGCGTCGACACCGGCCTCGGGGACGACCTGGAGGGCGAGGTGCAAGGCGATCCGGATGGAGGCGGTGGAATTCTTTTAACATGGAAGGATCTAAAACGTCCTCCACCGGAACCCAGCATCTCTCCTCCGGCCCGTACCCCTCCCAGTCCACGAGGTACTGAAGGCCCCTCGCCCGACGTCTCGAATCCAAAATGGATCGAACAGAATACGCCGGGACCCCCTCGATGTCTAGAGGAGGTGGAGGAACTTCACGCACTTCAGCCTCCTGGAGCGGGCCAGCCACCACCGGCCTGAGGAGAGACACATGGAACGAGGGGTTAATACGGTAATTAGTGGGCAGTTGTAACCTATAACATACCTCGTTCACTCTCCTCAGGACTTTAAACGGCCCCACAAACCGCGGACCCAGCTTCCGGCAGAGCAGGCGGAGGGGCAGGTTTCGGGTCGAGAGCCAGACCCTGTCCCCTGGTGCGAACACCGGGGCCTCACTGCAGCGACGGTCTGCGCCAATTTTCTGGCGCCTTATGGCACGCTGAAGGTGGACGTGGGCTGCCTCCCAGGTTTCCTCAGCGTGCCGAAACCAATTGTCCACCGCAGGAGCCTCGGTCTGACTCTGATGCCAAGGAGCCAGAACCGGCTGATACCCTAATACACATTGAAAAGGAGTAAGGTTAGTGGAGGAGTGACGTAGCGAGTTCTGGGCCATCTCTGCCCAGGGCACGAACTTCGCCCACTCCCCCGGCCGGTCCTGGCAATAGGACCGCAGAAACCTGCCCACATCCTGGTTAACTCTCTCCACCTGCCCATTACTCTCGGGGTGAAAACCTGAGGTAAGACTAATCGAGATCCCCAGACGTTCCATGAACGCCTTCCAGACCCTTGATGTGAACTGGGAACCCCGATCAGACACTATATCCTCAGGCACCCCATAGTGCCGGAAAACGTGTGTAAACAGGGCCTCTGCAGTTTGTAAGGCCGTAGGGAGACCGGGCAAAGGGAGGAGACGACAGGACTTCGAAAACCGATCCACAACGACCAAGATCGTGGTGTAACCCTGTGAAGGTGGAAGATCAGTCAAAAAATCCACCGACAGGTGCGACCACGGCCGTTGAGGAACAGGTAAAGGTTGAAGCTTACCTCTAGGCAGGTGTCTAGGAGCCTTGCACTGGGCGCACACCGAGCAGGAGGAAACATAAATCCTCACGTCCTTAGCTAAAGTGGGCCACCAGTACCTCCCATCAAGACAGCGCATCGTCCGACCTATCCCAGGATGACCAGAGGAGGGTGACGTGTGAGCCCAATAGATCAATCGGTCGCGGACAGCAGACGGAACGTACAGACGACCAGCTGGACACTCAGGAGGAGAGGACTCTGCACGTGACGCCCGCTCAATGTCCGCGTCCAGCTCCCATACTACTGGCGCCACCAAACACGAAGCTGGGAGTATGGGAGTGGGATCCATGGACCGCTCCTCTGTGTCATACAGCCGAGACAATGCGTCTGCCTTGACGTTCTGGGAGCCTGGTCTGTAAGTAAGAGTAAACACAAAACGAGTGAAAAACATGGCCCACCTTGCCTGGCGAGGATTCATTCTCTTCGCCTGCCGGATGTACTCCAGATTGCGGTGGTCAGTCCAGATGAGAAAAGGGTGTTTAGCCCCCTCAAGCCAGTGCCTCCACACCTTCAAGGCTTCTACGACAGCTAACAGCTCTCGGTCCCCCACATCATAGTTTCGCTCCGCCGGGCTGAGCTTCTTCGAAAAGAAAGCACAGGGGCGAAGCTTCAGTGGCACACCCGAACGCTGGGAGAGCACTGCTCCTATCCCAGCTTCGGATGCGTCCACCTCTACCATGAATGGCAAAGAGGGATCCGGATGAGCCAACACAGGCGCCGAGGTAAACAGAGTCTTCAGGTGTCCAAAAGCCCTGTTCGCCTCCGCCGACCACTGCAAGCGCACCGGACCCCCCTTTAGCATTGAGGTAATGGGAGCCGCAACCTGACCAAAACCCCGGATAAATCTCCGGTAGTAATTGGCAAACCTCAAAAAGCGCTGCACCTCGCCCTCCGGGTCGTCCCCGAGGCCGGTGTCGACGCGCTGCTGGTGCCGCGCGTCAGGGGGGGGGTAATGTCACGACTTCTGCCGAAGTCGTTGCCTCTCCTTGTTCGGGCGGTGTTCGGCGGTCGACGTCACCGGTCTTCTAGCCATCATCGATCCATTTTTCATTTTCCATTGGTTTTGTCTTGTCTTCCCACACACCTGTTTTCAATCCCATCCATTACCTATTGTGTATTTAACCCTCTGTTTCCCCTCATGTCTTTGGTCAGAGATTCTGTCACAGTTGCGTGTATAAGTGGCAGGGAAGTCAGGTGCAGGAGAGTCAAATAGAGTGTAGAATGGAGTTTTTTAATTATAGTCCCAGTAATCTGCTCCATAACACTCATAGGAAAACATAAAACAAATATGGGTACGATGACCCGTCGCACACCTATACACAATAAACACAACACTTGACAAATAACAATCTCTGACAAAGACATGAGGGGAAACAGAGGGTCAAATACACAATAGGTAATGGATGGGATTGAAAACAGGTGTGTGGGAAGACAAGACAAAACCAATGGAAAATGAAAAATGGATCGATGATGGCTAGAAGACCGTTGACGTCCACCGCCGAACACCGCCCGAACAAGGAGAGGCAACGACTTCGGAAGAAGTCGTGACAAAAACATATGCTATACAATAAATATGTTATCAGACTGTCATCTGATGAAGTTGTTTCTTGGTTAGTGGCTATTTATATCTTTATTTGGTCGAATTTGTGATAGCTACCTATGCAGGAAAAAAATGGTGGAGTAAAAAAAGTGGTGTCTTTTGCTAACGTGATTAGCTAATAGATTTACATATTGTGTCTTCCCTGTAAAACATTTTAAAAATCAGAAATGATGGCTGGATTCACAAGATGTGTATCTTTCATCTGGTGTCTTGGACTTGTGATTTAATGATATTTAGATGCTACTATTTACTTGTGACGCTATGCTAGGCTATGCTAGTCAGCTTTTTTACTGATGGGGGTGCTCCCGGATCCGGGTTTGGGAGGAAGTAGAAGTTAATTTCTGACATTTTAACACAGATGTGCTCTCAGTCCAAAACACTGATGCTTCGAGTGGTAACTCTGTTCTCATCATCTTGTCTACACATACAGCAAATTTGGTGGCTGTGAGCCCCATACGTGGTACGGTGACTGGTTTTAATGGTGCGACCCTGGCCTTACCCATGATGAAATCACAGCGAACTTCACTCTTTCTGTTCTTCAACAACAGGTAAGGGACAATATCATAACCATTCTCACTGGCATCAGCAAAGTGATGGAGATGAGCTGAAACTGGTAATCCAAAATCACTGGGATTGATGCATCTTCTGAATTCGCAGTCTGACAGCTGGTTCAGATCCATCAACCAGTTACACCATCTTAGACCCAGAACTTCAGGGATGCTATCGTCCCATCCAAGTTTTATCCTGCACAGCTCTTGCAAAATCTGTCTTGCAAGGAATGAGGAGTGCAAGAATACTGAGCGGGTCGTAAACAAAGCTCACCATAGAACGAATGCCACTTCTGGTAAGTGGTTAGTCCTGAATGGATATTTTGAACTTTAGTGAGTCCTATTCCACGCACCATCATACTCCAAGGGCTCTTTCTACTGGTAGTACAGTGCATTCAGAAAGAATTCAGACCCCTTCCATTCTTACACATTGTTACGTTACAGCCTTATTCTACAATGGATTAAATAAAACCTTTTACACTATTATTTAAACAATTAAACATCAATCTACACTGAATACCCATAATCACAAAGTCAAAACAGATTTGCATTTTTTTTTGCCAAAATCAAACACTCTGAATTTTGAATGGACAATCTGACAATGCTTAGTGAGTTTACGAATACCCAGAGGGCACTTTGACCGCACTCTGACAATCCAGATTGAATTTGCAAACACACCCGTAGTATAAACCAGCCTTTAGTCTTGAAATCTGTGGTTGTTTAGTACATGGCCTCATGTGAATCAACTTCTTAGGGCTAGGGGGCAGTATTCAGAAGTTCGGATGACTGACGTGCCCAAAGTAAACTGCCTGTTACTCAGGCTAGGATAGAAGCTAGTATATGCATATAATTGGTACTATTGGATAGAAGACTATGAAATTTCTAAAACCGTTAAAATAATGTCTTTGAGTATAACAGAACTGATATGGCAGGTGAAAACCCGAGGAGAATCCTTCCGGAATTTTGAGGTCACCACCCATTCAAATGGTTGTCTATGGGATATTCAAAGGAAATCCTCCCAGATTGCAGTTCCTATGGCTTCCACTAGATGTCAACAGTCTTTAGAAAGGGTTTACGGCTTGTTTTTGGAAAAATTTGCTAGAATTTGTAGTTTTTCAAGGTGGCTCTCATTTGGACTGTAGTCTTGTGGCGCGTGTGGATGAGGGCGCACACTTCGTTAATTTTCTCCGGTGTTGAACATACTAATCTCCATCTTAAATTGTATAATTTATTTACCTATTAGTGTACCTGAGGATGGGTTAGAAACGCTGTTTGACTTGTTTGGATGAAGTTTATTGGTAACTTTTGGGGTTGCTTTGTCTGCATGTTGAACGACTGGAACGGGTGGATTACTGAATCAAGCGCGCCAAATAAACAGACTTTTTTGGGATATAAAGAAGGACTTTAGCGATCAAAACAACCATTTGTTGTGTAGCTGGGACCCTTGGGATTGACAACAGAGGAAGATCTTCAAAGGTAAGTGATTTATTTTAGTGCTATTTCTGACTTTTGTGATGCTTCTGCTGGTTTGGAAAATATTTTTAATGCTTTTGTATGTGGGGCGCTGTCCTCAGATAATTGCATGGTATGCTTTCGCCGTAAAGCCAGTTTGAAATTTGAGAAAGCGGCTGGATTAACAAGAAGTTAAGCTTTTAAATGATGTATGACACTTGTATTTTCATGAATGTTCAATATTACGATTTTTGTATTTTGAATTTCACTCTCTGCAATTTCACCAGATGTTGTTGAGATGGGGCGCTAGCGTCCCAACTAGCCTTAAGAAGTTTTAAAGGGATGGGTGGGGCTTGGGCTTAAGAGGGTGTGAACGATGCTGAATGGGTGTAGACAAAACAAGCTCTCTAGTAGGTGTACCAAAACATTCAAAGGCCATTTTCTCAAAAGTGAGTTTACAAGTTTATCAGTTTTCAAATCTGAATTACTTTCCCATTGTTCCTCAACTGCGGTGTAATATATACCATTTTCTAGCTCTGAGTCTTTACTGTTATCCATTTCAAATTTTGCTACATAGCCGGTCGGTCACATATTTAATTCAGTGCAGAAATGTGTAGGCGGCTTAATTTACCCTGTCCCGCAACACAACTTACTCCATACCCGGGGTTAGTTGTGCCAAGAGACCACTTTGTTTTCAAAAGCTATGTTTTCAAATCTGTAATGTTTACATGAATTCTGATTATTTCCAGGGATACACAACATCATGAAATATGTATATGTCTTTGTTAGAAAGAAAATTATATTTCCTTTGAAGGAGTGATGCTGAATGTTAAAACAACTCAACTTACCCCACTTTTTCTTATTAATTTGAATGACCTGAAACACTCTTCTCTGAGTGACAGGGCAAAACTCCCAAACTGGTAGCTCTC
Organism: Salvelinus alpinus; assembly: GCF_045679555.1. NCBI lineage: Eukaryota > Metazoa > Chordata > Actinopteri > Salmoniformes > Salmonidae > Salvelinus > Salvelinus alpinus. The sequence continues at coordinate 53,248,800 of NC_092105.1, read as the reverse complement.
TCTGTCCATCACGGCCATTACCATGTCCGCGTCCTCCACCACCACCTCCATCTCACTGTCCCGCTTACCCAGCATGCTTCTGTCGTTGATGTTGGCTGAGCCTGCCAGCAGACACACAGGATGAACTTATAAATTGTGCTTGGAGTGCCACTTTAGTCTCCTTAGCACCTCATTTAACACCTGATTTGCTTACCTATCAATAGGTGGTCCAGGTATGTCATGACATAGCACAAGCGGAGGGTAAACCCTACTCCTTGAAGTTTGCAGTTGTATCTAAAAATCTAAAATGTTCTCAAAACGTATCCTTTAATGTGTGAAATTTACTCTACTTATACTTCGGATATCGCTTTCAACAGGAAAAGTTTTTAAACATCTCTGGGGGCTAGGTGTTGATTTGGGATTTAGGGTGCCTTTCACTAGGTATCTGGATGTTGAAGAAAATGACTTTCATCTCATATTACGGGTACACCTCATCTCTTTTCATGTATCTGTATGGTAAGTGTCTTTTTATGAGGAAATTAGTTAACTACGGGACAGATGTTCTGGGTGAAAGATGTTATTTTAATGGCTTCCAGAACACATTTGCAGCCAAACACTGCAGCATAGCCTGCAGCTGGAACATGCTCTCTGCTATTTTCCTGGGTGACACTGCCATCTACTGGGCAAATGGTGTACTTCTATCTTTTTCAACAGCAAACAAAAGTCTAAAAACGGTTGCACAGGACCAGTACTTTGTTTGTCTTCCTGAGAGTGTTGTGAAGTTATTTGTCATGTGATGTTTTGTAGTGTATAGGGTTAGATGCAGTCCAGCTTACTGATGATGATCATATCGCTATTCACTATGCCCATGTTGTCTTGTGTTGTTTTGATTTGATTTTATATTATCTTACTGACCGATGATGATGGTGTGATTGTTCACTATGACCAGTTTGTTGTGGTTATGTTATTTTATGTTGTGTTGTATAGTATTGTTGTTACAGTATATTATTTTACTGACCGATGATGATGGTGCGATTGTTCACTATGAGCAGTTTGATGTGGTTATGTTATTTTATGTTCTGTTGTATAGTATTGTTGTTACAGTATATTATCTTACTGACCGATGATGATGGTGCGATTGTTCACTATGAGCAGTTTGCTGTGGACATAGATCAGCTCAGTGACTAGTCTGTCGTCCAGGTCAGCATGAGTCCTCAGCCCACAGAACAAGATGTAGTTGATCCAGCAGGCTTCCACTGTACACACACACAGATGCACACACAGGTTGTACTATTTGCTCTCTCCTGTCAAAGCATCCAACATCTAGACCCCCTCACACGGCAACACTTGGGGGTTAGATTTCAGCTAATTGACTAGGGTTCTATTAATACTGCTGGCTGCAGCGAGGTGTATGAAAGCCCTTAATGCAGAGCGTTGTTAGTCAGAGAATTAGCCCATTTAAGGCATGGGATCTTTATTTCTATTTACAAAAGGGCCAGTGCTGCTCAGTTGACGCTATACATATGCAGGTTGTGTGCACTGTCGATAATGAGTGTTCAGGGGGCAGTGAGAGAGGGGCCGTGTTCAGGGGGCCGTGAAATGAATTGGCAGCCAATGGGACGTCTAGTTACTCACACATTTCAGTCTCTCGATGTGATCTCCCCAGCACATGGTCCTGTAGGGAAGAGAAGAAACAAACATCACTCAACATTGTCCACTTAGCTCAGAACTGGCTTATCAAAGCTTTCTTTTCTCTCTTTTCTCATTTTCGCACTGCGTGGGAGACGTGATGTTTTTGTGTGTTCCTTAATCGCCTTTTAAGCGTGAGATGAGGTAACTGTTGTTTTTAGCATGGCCATTGTAATTTGCCTGTCTCTAAGGCAAAGGCGCGTGTCCAGTGCTTATTTAGAGCTTAATTGAGGCAATTAGGGAAGGAGTGTGTGAGAGGGTGTGAGATTGTGTGAGCAGTGATTACCTGTAATTAAAGTACATGATGGCTTTGATGGCTTGGCCCCCTTCTGAGGAGATGTCGCCTTCGTAGCTGGGTAGCAGAGGCATCACTATGTACACCCGGAACCGCCTTTTCTCCCTGAACACACACACAAGCAAGATACATACTGTAGTAAGATACAAGAGTAGTCCTATAAATCTACCCTAATAATCCTCACTAATCATGGAACTGTTATTACAACGGTCCAGTCGTCGTGAACTGTGCACCAGGCTCCAGGGTTAAACTGCTACCTATGGTCTGTGTTCCATAATGATTCAAATATCCTACATGTCACAAATTATTGCACAACTTGTAATAAGCTAGCCTAATATGATCCTCAGGAACAACAACACGAATGTGACAGAGGAAATAAAGGTAAACTAACAATGGAATGGAATGGAGCTAAATGTAAGGAAACTAACACTAAAGTCAGTGACAGTTATAAATGGATGTGGGTATAACTGACGGTGCCGACTGATAGTGGCTAATATTTAACATGATACAAGTTGTAAAAAACACAGTGAAAAGACTGGACATTTAATTAAAACATTGTAGAAATCATAAATCAACTGGGTGGGATTGGCGCTATACTGTCATTTGTACATGGCTACCAAAGCATATCACTTGGGTCTCCAAATTTCATGACAAGTTATAATGTCAGCATTTCATAACCTTCAATGTGGAAAAGATAATATGTTGATATGCTTCAGTTTGCTGGCATATGACTGGTTTCACATTTCTCTCCAGCAATCATAAGGTAAAATAGATCTACATTTTTTAAAATGTATATTTACAATCCCCATATCCAAAGGGCTACTCATTTATAGTGGCGGCCCGGCCAATAAAATAAAATAATTGTATTAAAAATAATATATATGAAATACATATATATATATTATATAATTCATGGATAACGTTTTAGATTATCATATAAGTGCAGTAAATTTGTACATTTTCCTGTTTCAAAAATATATTGTTCAAAACAAGCTGTTCAGTTACTTACTACCCTGTCCCTCAGTGACTGCTAGCTCCACCTCGATTGTTTTGCCAGCTATTTGCTATGAGGGGGAAATGCCCCAATGAAATCACAGGATTTAATAGCATAAATTATAACAACACAAAGTAAATGGACCATCCTGGGGATGCTCAAATGTGCGTCCGCTCAGTCTGAAATTCTGGGTGTGCTCTAGTCTCCTCCTCCCAATGAGTCTCTCGCGCCAGATGGCTTACTTCTGCATGTGAGACTTGATCTGCTCTATCAGGTACAGACGGCACTAAAGCAAAAAGCCAATTGCAATTAACTTGTAAATAAATGGTCATAACAGTCATGGGAGCCTGGGACTTGATAAACCGAACAACTTCATCCGACAAGAGTCCAAGGACAGTGGGATACACTAGCTAGAACCTCTGCTTGATTTTTTGTCACTATATTGTCACTATATTTATTATTTTTAAAACAGCAACTGCGGGTATTGTTTGTATTAAATAATCATTACTAGAACAAATTATTATACTGTACAATAATTGATACATACAGTATGTTGTACTGGAGCCAAAATAATGTAAATTTCAGCGTGAACATGAACCGTCAACAGCAAATCGTTAAAAAGAAAAACATTAAAGAAATTTGTTTCATTTGACTATATACTGTACAACACTGGATGGCATGAAAGACTGCAAAAATAATGATAATAATTTAAATTCAGCTTGCAGGAATGGGTACTAAACTCAGCAAAAAAAGAAACGTCCCCTTTTCAGGACACTGTCTTTCAAAGTTAATTCATAAAAATCCAAATAACTTCACAGATCTTAATTGTAAAGGGATTAAACACTGTTTCCTACCATAAACAATTAATGAATATGTACCTGTGGAACGGTCGTTAAGACATTAACAGCTTACAGATGGTAGGCAATGAAGGTCACAGTTATGATAACTTAAGACACTAAAGAGGCCTTTCTACTGACTCTGAAAAACACCAAAAGAAAGATGCCCAGGGTCCCTGCTCATCTGCGTGAACGTGCCTTAAGCATGCTGCAAGGAAGCATGAGGACTGCAGATGTGGCCAGGGCAATTAATTGAAATGTCCGTACTGTGAGACGCCTAAGACAGCGCTACAGGGAGACAGGACGGACAGCTGATTGCCCTTGCAGTGGCAGACCACGTGTAACAACACCTGCACAGGATCGGTACATCCGAACATCACACCTGCGGGACAGGTACAGGATGGCAACAGCAACTGCCCAAGTTACACCAGGAACGCACAATCCCTCCATCAGTGCTCAGACTGTCCGCAATAGGCTGAGAGAGGCTGGACTGAGGGCTTGTAGGCCTGTTGTAAGGCAGGTCCTCACCAGACATCACCGGCAACAAACCTACCGTCGCTGGACCAGACAGGACTGGCAAAAAGGGCTCTTCACTGACGAGTCGAGGTTTTGTCTCAACAGGGGTGATGGGCGGATTCGCGTTTATCGTCGAAGGAATGAGCGTTAAACCAAGGCCTGTACTCTGGAGCGGGATAGATTTGGAGGTGGAGGGTTCGTCATGGTCTGGGGTGGTGTGTCACAGCATCATCGGACTGAGCTTGGTGTCATTGCAGGCAATCTCACCTCTGTGCGTTGCAAGGAAGACATCTTCCTCCCTCATGTGGTACCCTTCCTGCAGGCTCATCCTGACATGACCCTCCAGCATGACAATGCCACAAGCCATACTGCTTGTTCTGTGCGTGATTTCCTGCAAGACAGGAATGTCAGTGTTCTGCCATGGCCAGCAAAGAGCCCACTGAGATCTGCCATGGCCAGTGGAACTTGTTCAGTTTATGTCTCAGTTGTTGAATCTTGTTATGTTCATGTAACGGATGTGAAATGGCTAGCTAGTTAGCGGGTACACAAATATTTACACATGTTAAGTTTGCTGAAAATAAACACAGTTGACAGTGAGAGGATGTTTCTTTTTTGCTGAGTTTGGAACGAGTGGCCGACTTCTCCATGGCCAGGAAGAACAATCTCATCTGCTGAGAGATACGATTATATTAGTTTGTTATACAGGAAAAGTAAAAACAATACAATCCTCACAACACTACAAGACAATCACACCAAACATAAATAACTGTAGAGGAGCAAGTAAATGAGTAGAGTACTAGTGTGCAAAAGCCAATAAAGTGACTGGGTAGTATTGTGTGTTGACTGTGACCTGGTGTTGTTGAATGTCCGGCAGGGGGCAAGAAGGCAGGGGGCAAGAAGGATTGACAAACAAACACAGATACAAACACAAACTACTAGGTCATCATTCTTACCTTAGCTGAGTGATCCATGGTGACGACAACGTTGAATCCATCGCTGGCCATCAGATCCATGTCTATTCCCTTCACCATCAAATCAAATCAAAAATGTATGTATTTATATATCCCTTCGTACATCAGCTGATATCTCAAAGTGCTGTACAGAAACCCAGCCTAAAACCCCAAACAGCAAGCAATGCAGGTGTAGAAGCACGGTGGCTAGGAAAAACTCCCTAGAAAGGCCAAAACCTAGGAAGAAACCTAGGGAGGAACCAGGCTATGAGGGGTGGCCAGTCCTCTTCTGGCTGTGCCGGGAGGGTGGAGATTATAACAGAACATGGCCAAGATGTTCAAATGTTCATAAATGACCAGCATGGTCAAATAATAATCAGGAGTAAATGTCAGTTGCCTTTTCATAGCCGATCATTAAGAGTATCTCTACCGCTCCTGCGGTCTCTAGAGAGTTGAAAACAGCAGGTCTGGGACAGGTAGCACGTAGCACATTACAATTGATCATTCAATTAAATTTGCTTTTGCAAGCTCATCTCCCACAGTACTAATCCAGTATTGACGGAAGTCCCACCTTCGCGTGAATCCCATGTGGGATAAGTGACCCCTGGTGGTAAAGAATCGTCAGTAATGAAAAAAATATACAGTATATATACATATATATATATATTACATGTGACAGCAACCGTACGCTCACATTTGTAACAAGGGGTTACACTTAGGATAGCCATCCAATCTAAATTGATTGAATATCGGTGTCTCATTTAAATTATGAGATATTTAAAACTTTTTCACATTAACCTAGATGGAGCAATGCTTTAAGGTTAATTCAAGTTTATTTCTCAGATAGCCTATACAGGTATGATTGATCCTTAACAGTGATTAATTATTCATGTATTGGATGGTTCATTAATGTCTTTAAATAGATTTTAAAACGTTTTCTCAGTTTCCAACAACTCAAAACCCAAACTTTGAAAAAAAAAACTTTTTAGCAATAATGTGCAAGCAATCAGAGGGGGTGGTTCCCAGTCCCCCGCTAATTAGTAAACCCTCACCTATAAAAGGATTGATCTCAGCAGCGATACAAACCTTAACTATGCCATCTGCGGAAAAACAGCAGAAATTGAGGAAAACGCTCTCCAAAATCAACTATTGGGCGTAGGCATTGTAAAGGTTCACGCCAGTTTAGCCCTGATGTATCGCCATCAGAGATTGACATCGGTCTAGTACCGCAGTGCAGAAGCACGAGCAAGAAACGGTTGACATGAAGAGACAGGTGGAGAGAACCAGGACACCAATGACAAAAACAGAAGAGGTAAACATTCTGCTTGCTGAGGAACAACGTAATTTAATAGTAATTTTAAAAAATGATGACGATGAACGAGCACAAACTCTTCAACAAAATAGTTTTCTACAGTAACAAATTGATTTAACAAAACTAAATAAGTGTAGGCCATGCCAAACTAGATGAATCTGTTGAGTTATCTACAAACAGGAGTGTGCAATTTGATAACCCGCATACAGTTTTGATGAATGTTACTCAAAGCAATAATATTCTAGTCTAAATGCTGCAGACCAAAGACGATTAGTTAACCTCTCTAGGATAGGGGTCAGCATTTTCACGTTTGGATGAAAAGCGCGCCCAGAGTAAACTGCCTCCTACTCAGTCCCATATGCTAATATATGCATATTATTATTAGTATTGGATAGAAAACACTCTGAAGTTTCTAAAACTGTTTGAATCATGTCTGTGACTATAACATAACTTATTTGTCAGGCAAAACCCCGAGGACAAACCATTCAGATTTTTTTTTTTAGGTCACTCTCTTTTCAATGCGATTTCATTGGGAATCCAGATTTCTAAGGGACTTTTCTGCAGTTCCTATCGCTTCCACTGGACGTCAACAGTCTTTAGCAATTAGTTGAGGTTTTTCCTTTGAGAAATGAAGAAGTAGCCATGTTCAGAATGAGGCTCCAGTGAAGTGTACTGTTTGTTAGAGGCGCATAACCAGAAAGCATGCTACACATTGTTTTCCTCCGGGATTGAACACAGATCATCCCGTCTTCAATTTTATCGATTATTTACGTTAAAAAATACCTAACGTTTTATTAGAAAAGTAGTTTGAAATGTTTGGACAACGCTTACAGGTAACTTTTGAGATATTTTGTAGTCACGTTGTACAAGTTGGAACCGGTGTTTTTCTGGATCAAACACGCCAAATAAATGGACATTTTGGATATATATCGACGGAATTAATCGAACAAAAGGACAATTTGTGATGTTTATGGGACATATTGGAGTGCCAACAGAAGAAGCTCGTCAAAGGTAAGGCATGAATTATATCTTTATTTCTGTGTTTTGTGTCGCGCCTGGAAGGTTGAAATATGATGGTCTGTGATTGTTAGTTGGGGTGCTATCCTCAGATAATAGCATTGTTTCCTTTCGCCGTAAAGCTTTTTTGAAATCTGACACGTTGACTGGAATCACAACAAGTGTAGCTTTAATTTGGTATATTGAATGTGTGATTTCATGAAAGTTGAATTTTTATAGTAATTTATTTGAATTTGGCGCTCTGCATTTTCACTGGATGTTGGCCAGGTGGGATGCTACCATCCCACATTTCCCAGAGAGGTTAATGAACACAATGTCTAAGTTGGATGACAAATCAGCAGAATTCATTGAAGTCATTGACCAAATGAATGATGAGAGAACTCAGGTGTTGAAGATGAAATTATTGATATCTAAGTAAGCGGAGGAAATATCATCACTGAATCTCTAGATAAGTATGAGGCCGAACGGAGCAAGTGCGACACTCGTGTGTCTAAAATCAGTACTCTAAGCGCCCAAATGGACTCTGCGATGCAGTAGAATACAATCCTTAGTTTACAATCTAGAGGAATTCCAGAACGTTCATGCGCTACAGCGTGACTACCCAGTCAAGCAACCGGAGCTCGGTACTCAAAGGAGTGAAGATGATAGAAGGTTTCAGACTTTGCCTCCCTCGTGTCCCTCAGTCTTCTCCTCTTGGCCATTCGGCACAGAGTATTATGGCGCCTCTTCGCAAACAAAGCCGAAGCTTGGCTTCTCCTCTTCTTCTTCTCTCTTCAGGTTCGTTCATCTACAACAGCAACACGTACAAAACGACTACGTCAAACAAGCTCGGAATGAACACCCACCAGCTTACTATCATAGGCTTTGTTCAGCTTACTTTGGCCAACTCACTGAAACAGGAATGGAAGAGCTGTTACCATTCAAACAAATGTTTCTGTCGAACATGTATCCCACCTTCATTACCTACTTGGGCCCTACAGCCCACGTTGGCTTGCCTATTTTACAGCTCAGAGAGCTTGCGAGCACAGCTTTTGAGGCATCAAAGTATGCAACGCTAAGGGCCCTGACATCTCAGTTTCGAAGACTGACCAAGAGCACTCACTCCAGTTAGAGGGTGCATCATCAGGTATTGGAGCGTTGAGAGATGAAGCACAACAACGGTTTCTACCAAGAAACCATGATACCAATACCGACCGCAGTCAAAATAACTGTAAAGTACGTCGCCATCGAAACAACTACCATTACAATCGACCTGATTGCTACGTTCCTGCACCCAACCCACACAAAGTGTCAGAGCACAAGGGCAACAAAGGGTTCATGGATGATCAAAACGTAGACCAATATAAAAGTTCTACTACATGGAGAACTAAAGTGAGAAAAGTCACTAGGACTAGACGTGGAATTGACGGACTAGGACTAGACGTGGAATTGGAACAGGTCCGCCGGAATTAACGCCCTTAACAAGGACGTTAGTAATCAAATTACTCCTGCTCTCAATCGAGACCCTATCCAGGGCCCGCTCAACCAAGAAACAAGCCCACAGGCTTTTTCTATAGACTCTGATACAAAGGTTGCGAAGAAAAAGATAAAAAGCTTCGCAAAAGCCAAATCCACTCAAAATCCGATAAGTCAATCTGTTTTCACCATGAACAGAAATGACATATCACTTTGTTGAAAACAACCCCTCCACTTTGTGGGGAATATGTCCGCTACACGCATTTCAAAGAGAACATACCTGAAAACAGTCCCGGAGGACTGCTTAACCTGTCATGCGCTAATTGATTCGTGTTCGACAATATCGCTCTTATCCCTAAAACGCTGTTCAATGATCTCAAAAGGGATATGAAGCCAACTAAACATTGATAAAAAAGGAATGATGCAACAATACACTTTGCGGTTTCACTCAGACTACCTCGCCTCTCACATTGAGACTCATGCTGAAACTACACTACCAGGACGTATCGCTTGTTCACCCTGTGCATGTTACTAGCCTCGAATTTGAACCCCTGCTACTTGGAGCAGACTTGGTGCATCGTTTTACTCCCACTGGTGGATTGGATAACCAACCAAGTATGGTCACTGGTCCCAGTCCACTAACCACACTGTCTCCTCCTAAAGCCAGCTGCAACGCAGTCATCCACGAGGGGTAACTGTCAACAGCATCACTTCAGAAAAATAAGTTTCGAAACCTCTTGGTGCAGAATCGTATCCAAGGAGATATTACGATATCTTGACACATTCCATCAGCAAACCTGATTGACCATTCTTTTCATGATTTCGAGCCAGCAGTCTCTGTGAATGAGCACCTTCCCTCCTCCTTGCAGTCGTGCAATACTATAGTTGAGATGAAACCCCTAACCCTAACTCTTAACCTCTCTAGGGTATGTGGGATGGTAGCGTCTCACCTCGTCAACAGCCAGTGAAACTGCAGGGCGCCAAATTCAAAACAACAGAAATCCCATAATTAAAATTCCTCAAACATACATGTATTTTACACCATTTTAAAGATACACTTGTTGTAAATCCAGCCACAGTGTCCGATTTCAAAAAGGCTTTACGACGAAAGCAAACCAAATGATTATGTTAGGTCAGAGCCAAGTCACAGAAAAACACAGCCATTTTTCCAGCCAAAGAGAGGAGTCACAAAAAGCAGAAATATGGATAAAATTAATCATTAATCTTTGATGATCTTCATCAGATGACACTCATAGGACTTCATGTTACACAATACATGTATGTTTTGTTCGGTAAAGTTCATATTTATATCCAAAAATCTGAGTTTACATTGGCGCGTTATGTTCAGTAGTTCCAAAACATCCGGTGATTTTGCAGAGAGCCACATCAATTTACAGAAATACTCATAATAAACATTGCTAAAAGGTACAACTGTTATGCATGGAATTTTAGATCCACTTCTCCTTAATGCAACCGCTGTGTCAGATTTTAAAAAAACTTTATGGAAAAAGAAAACCATGCAATAATCTGAGTACGGCGCTCAGACGACAAATCAACCCAAAGAGATATCCGCCATGTTGTGCAGTCAACAGAAGTCAGAATAACATTATAAACATTCACTTACCTTTGATGATCTTCATCAGAATGCACTCCCAGGAATCCCAGTTCCACAATAAATGTTTGTTTTGTTCGATAATGTCCATCATTTATGTCAAAATTCCTCCTTGTTGTTCGCGCGTTCAGTACACAATCTAAACTCACGACACGTGTGCAAGTCCAGCGGAAAGTATGGATGAAAAGTCCATAAAGTTCCGTTACAGTCCGTAGAAACATGTCAAACGATGTATAGAATCAATCTTTGGGATGTTTTTAACATAAATCTTCAATAATGTTCCAACCGGAGAATTCCTTTGGAACAGGAGCTACCTCTCATGTGAACGTGCATGGTCAGCGCATGGTCAGCTCGTGGCACTCTGGGACAGACCTTACTCAATCCCCTCTCATTTGCCCCCACTTCACAGTAGAAGCATCAAACAAGGTTCTAAAGACTGTTGACATCTAGTGTAAGCCTTAGGAAGTGCAACATGACCCCATTTCTACTGTATCTTGAATAAGCAAAGAGTTGAAAACCTACAAACCTCAGATTTCCCACTTCCTGGTTGGATTTTTTCTCAGGTTTTAGCCTGCCATATGAGTTCTGTTATACTCACAGACATCATTCAAACAGTTTTAGAAACAGTTTCAGAGTGTTTTCTATCCAAATATACTAATAATATGCATATCCTAGGATCTGGGCCTGAGTAGCAGGCAGTTTACTCTTGACATGCTTTTCATCCGGACATGAAAATACTGCTCTATACCCCAAAGAAGTTAACCCTAAACTGAAACCCTTAACTCCTAACTCTAACCCTAATTGTAAACCGAAACCAAAGCCTAAAATAGCCTTTTTTCTTGTGGGGACCGGCAAAATTAAATGCTCCTTGTTTTACTATCCTTTGAGGACTTCTGGTCCTCACAAGGACAGTACAACCAATTACAAACACATGTGTGGACACAGACACATAAGCACACATTGTAAACCCACATGTGAAAACACACATCATAAAAACACAAATGCAAATGCAAACACACACACACACACACCTGTACGCTCGTAGGATCCTCTGTGTCAGTGCATCTCCTATGCTGTTGTGAATGGTTCTGTCTGCACAGCTGATGAAAAACTGGTTCTGGAAGAGAAGCTTTGGTTATGTACCAAAAGTGGTTGACTGATGAAGGGCCAAAACATTTCTTATTGTAAGACCACACCGACATCGCACTGCACTTGACATCGCATTGCACCGACATCAGCTCAAGGATAAATTACCTTTAAAAGTCAAGTGCAGTGTGATGTTTGCGCAGTGTGACTTGTTTGAATCCCAGCTTAAGACAAGTAAGTTTTCATACAACCTCATTTGACCTAGGTAAGCAGTCTTATAGCTAAAGTATGACGGTCACCTCTACAGTATGTAGATTAACTGTTTGCTGTTCTGGATGGCAGAGATGTAGGCCAGGTATATAGACTCCTTGTGGATGTTAGATCCTATAGACCACTGGCCTATCAACCTCAATACCTAAATGCAGAGAAATACATTTTTCATACCTTTAAAACACACACACACAGTTTCATAACACATGCTGATAGTACAGTATATTCGTATAGTTTTGTGTGTGTGTTCTCCCTACATGTACATTGCCCTGTGTATGTTTTCCCAGGAGTGGCGGCAGCTCCATGGGGGCAGAGAGAAACTTGGGCATCAGACAGGGTTAAAACGTTATTCAGAGTGCTTCCTCACCAACTACAAGCACACACACACACACCCAGGTAAGCAAACACACACACACACACACACACACACACACACACACACACACACACACACACACACACACACACACACACACACACACACACACACACACACACACACACACACACACACACACACACACACACACACACACACACACACACACACACACACACACAAAGAGACAAAAAGAGAGTTGATTAAGACCAGACATCAGAGCATTGCGTTGACTGTGAAAATCATCCCCAGAAAAAGGCTACTAATTACACAGGAGAATAGCTATGTGATGTCACAGTTCCCTTTGACTCCAATATGCTGCCCTTACATCCACTTAGACAGAGGATCAGTGTGTGGTGTTCAGAAGTCACTGGCCTTCTCTGTCTACTTTAACAGTGGGTCTGATTGCAGTGAATGCTGGGTGTACGAGGGTAAACTCATCCACTAACTGTGCTCTTAATGTTCTAGAATCCCTATTGTCCACACCAGACACAACTCTTTAACTACTGTGTCTGGTGTCTCTTGATGAGCTTGACCAAATCAAGGGAGAATGAATGAGGTCAGTAAAATGGTGTACTCATAAGAACAGTATTGTTCTTCAGGGGGCAACTAACTGCTAGTCTGGGTGCCCGGCTGAGCGATTAGCATTGTTTGGTGCAAAGCAGATTTACTTGGTAAAACAACCGCCACATCTCTCAAATTCTGCTTTTAAGAAAGGAACGACAAAATGTAATGTACTGTATGTGCTATTCTTTGTTGAATTGTTGAATTTATAAGAGGTTAAACTAGCCTTTTAAAGTGACAATGCTTGGATTTCAGCTTTATCCAAGTTTCCTTATTTCCTTATCAACATTTCACTTTCATTATCAGAAGCTGCATTCTCATCTTTCGTCATTTTCAAAACATTCATTTAATCTCTTATTTTTTCTCCCTCCACAAATTTGTGGCTGATAAGTAAGGTGGTGGGGGTGCAAATTAGCCGTCTGTATCTCATGTCAACATTCACCACAGGACCAAGGCTAATCCCAGCCCTGTGTTTTTAAACAGATGGTTACTAGTACAATAAAAAGTAGCAAATTATTTTAGCAGCAGGCGTCTCAGGCAATTAACAACTGGCATAATGTGTTGATTAAATATCCATTCAGTCTCAATGAAGAGAGAAACGCTCTCCTTCTCCGCCTAGACTGTTGCTGGCACACATCCGAGAGCCAGCTACTCAAACTACGGTGACCTTGATGCAGAGAGAGACAAAGGTAGACTTACCAAAGACAAAAATAACCATTTCAGATACTGTGTTAATTCGGTCTTTGTTTATCGAGGTCAGTCAAGTGTTGGTCTAGTTGGTTTTATGGAGAGACAATAGAGAGGGATGAAGAGTTTAACACAATAAACAAACTGGGTCTTTGGGTTGATTAGGTTGCATGTGTTTTTTTAAGCACATGTTGAATCCACCTATTTCAAACCAAAATGAAACGACAAGCATCAACGTCTCACTTATTTAATGTTGAATTCACATTAGTCGATAACCTGAATTCAACAAAACTGGATGTTGAGCAGATGTCTGGTTGTAACTTTTTTCCGATCGTTCTACTGTTCTATAGAGTGCTGTTATTTGGATTCATGTCAATTTATCTTTTATGTAGAAACCTTAACAGGCTTAACATGTGTATCTTTTAGTGGGATGGTTATTGTGCATTAATTATGTTTTAGGCATCAACTAATCTATAGTAACAGACACAAACCAGCAGACACAAACTGAGGATTATACAGTCGGGAAAATACTAGAAGTCTTTATAGTAACTGATACTGAGGGCCTACAGTTTATACACAAATTTACTGTACAGTACATCTGATACGGCTTCATGTTCATATCTCTGATTAAATTATTTTCATTTTGAAACTGTGCTTTCTTTGTGAGACCAATGAATGGAGAAAATGACTTCGGGCCTTGTTCCCTGATCAGCAGTAGTCAATTGCCACCCCAATTGACTACCCGGGGCAACCCAATGCAATTGCACTTTGTCTTTGAGCCAGAAATTTCTCATTTTCAATCAAACACATAATCAGGGCCATTCATCTGGCTGTGGTCCCCCTGTATTCTCCTCTTTCTCTCTCTTTCTCCCATTCGCACCTAGCTTCTCCCTTTCTTTAATTACTCGGGAAAAAACTCTACTCCTCTGATCCCCAGCCAAGCCTGAAATATGACTGGCGTTATTCTAAAGGAAACCATACAGGCTCAAACCAATTCAATTACCTGACAATCAAAGTAGAAAGGGCCTCAAATTGCCCTGAAATGGGAGCGAGGTAGAGATGGTGGTGGTGGTTGTATGGGTGAGCGAGGCTGGTATGGAGAGCAGGGCACAAAGACTAACTGCAGGGGGTGCTAAGCTCAAGCTAATAAATATATCCCTCTATTGAAGAAGGACTGGAGAAGGACTGGAGCACTCAGAGAAGTGGGAAACAAATCAACAACCTTATAGGTCATTTAGATAGCATGTTTGTCCCCGACTGCAGCACTTAAGGTATATTTAGTTCATCATTTCACGTTTTTCGACTATGCTTCATGTGAAATTTCCGTGCTATTATTTCAAAACTGTAGGGATTAAATGGTGTTTGTATATGAGAGTGCAGAGTGTGAAAATGAGAATTGATGAGGCATTTGCAGAGCTAATATCATATATAATGCATTGTCTTAAGCTTTTGGAAAGTTGTAAACAACATAAGAAATGATAGTTTCCTGTACATGAAATAAATGTTTTATATTATGTTATTATTATTATTATATATATATATTTGAATTGCCTTCGACTTCAAGACTTCCATATCATAAGATATTGTGAAGAGAAAGATATGACAACCAAAAACAAACAGTATGTAAAGAAACAATGTTATTTTGTCTTACCTTTGTAAAATTCCGTCTCGGAATGAAATGCCTAGCGATATCTCGGGCAGCTCTGCCCTGCACCGCCACCCCAATATCATGCCACGGCATTTGAGGGTGTTTTGAACCTGTCGATAAAGTCTTCAACAAAAGCAAACAAACAAACAAACAAGAACAAATCAAAACATAACTTTGTTAAGCCTACCAGGAATATGCCTACATCTGCATTGTTAGGAGCTAGTAAAATAAGCATTTCACTGCACCCGCTTTAACATCTGCTAATCTGTGTATGCGACCAATAAACTTTTATCTGATTTTGATTTGACACACACAGACACAATTGAGCCTGGGTGCATTGTGATTGTGCATTCACACAAAAGAAGAAAACTACCACTCCTTCCCCACCACCCACCCCAACTCAATAAGGAACAAAACATAGCCCCTCGTCCTATGTGTGGGGGGGGTGATCAAAGATTGGCTTTAATCTCAGTCATTCCCTGCCTGCCCATGTTTCCCCTTTCCTTCGTCTGGAAATGGCAGAATATTTTAATGTATGTATCTGCCAACAGTCCCCTCCCCCTGCTGTGTCTTACCTAGTTATTACTGTGTGAGCCCTAGACCCACAGCTTTATAAAAGCACAGATGCCAGGGCTGGGGGAACGGAGAGGTATGCTTTGTCCCAAATGGCAGCCTATTCCCTATACAGTGCACACATTTTGACCAGGGCCTACAGGGCTCTGGTCAAAAGTAGTGCACTATATAGGGAATAGGGTGCCATTTGGAATGCACATGTTGCGAGCAGTGGAGAGAGAACTGACAGCAACCCCCACTGGCTGCAGAATGGGATAGTTTGGGAGAACTCAGGTGCAAACTGACAACTTCGATTTTTTGTTTTTATGGTTTGTTTCTTCTTTTGTTTGTGAGGGGTTATTTTTGTTGTTTGTTTCTTTGGGCCATTTGATGATTTGGGATTGATCGTATGAAAGAGAATCCAGTTGTCGTATAGTTCGTTTTTAAAAAATGTGACCTTTTGCTGTTTCAGCAATTGTAAAAAAAAAAAACACACACACAGACACACACAAATTAAATCAAAACTAACTCAATGTCCTTCATGGTTTGTGGCATGTTCCAGGTTAGTCTATGCTTGACTAGGCACAGCACTATGCAGTGTTTTTGGATGAGGTTAGAAAACAACATTTTGATATTTGGAATGTCAAACTGTGTATATCAGAATACGGGCCGCAACTGAAATGGAGGAATGTAGAACAGTCCAGGACTGAACAAAATAATGGACACCAGGGTTCGGGTAAATAAGAAAATAATTTGTATTTGTATTTGTAGATGTTCTGATGCTCATTAGTGTTATAGTCACTCATACTAGTACTACAGGTTTACTACCTCTAAAATGACCCTTTCCCCTTTTCCTAAATTGAAGCAGAGTATAGGTGTAGTACTGTCAAAAGGCTTGTTGAGCTTGACCAATTCTTTGAAAATGAAGCTGCAGTAGTCTTTGCCATGCCAGAACCTGGTTTCTCCACACAACTCATTGTTACTGATGTGACTCCTTAGGGAGCCTGTCTCTGAAACACACACACGCACAGATCACACACTAACACAGGGTCAGGATCACAGGGCTAAAGGACCAACACTCAACACATTAAGTATTTATTAGCACAGGAGTAGTGTAGGAGTAGAGATGTCGACTCACCATAAGGTAAGTGCAGATACTTGATAACTAATAGTGGTATTAGAATAGAAGCAGTAGTAGTAGCAGTACTAGTAGTGGTATTAGAATGTAGTAGTAGTAGTAGTGGTGGTGGTATTAGACTAGTAGCAGTAGTAGTAGTAGTAGTGGTATTAGAATAGTAGCAGTAGTAGTAGTAGTGGTATTAGAATAGTAGTAGTAGTAGTAGTAGTAGTAGTGGTGGTGGTAGCAGTGTTAATAGAATAGTAGTAGCAGTAGTAGTAGTGGAGGTGGTAGCAGGGTTAATAGAATAGTAGTAGTAGTAGTAGTAGTAGTATAATAATAGCAGTAGTAGTGGTAATAGTAGTATTAGAATAGTAGCAGTAGTAGTGGTAATAGTAGTATTAGAATAGTAGCAGTAGTAGTAGTAGTAGTAGTAGTATTAGAATAATAGTAGTACAGTATAAGTAGTATCAGTAGTAGTAGTACTGGTAGTAGTAGTAGTAGTAGTAGTGGTATTATAATAGTAGTAGTATTAGCAGTAGTATTAGAATAGCAGTAGTAGTGGTAATCGTAGTATTAGAATAGTACCAGCAGTAGTAATAGTAGTGTAATATCAGTAGTTGTGTATTAGTAGTGCATGATGTACTATAGGGTAAGGGTCAGGAGTAGTGAGGTTGTAGTAGTAGTGGTAGTAGTACTAGTAGTAGTAGTAGTAGTAGTGGTATTATAATAGTAATCAATTAAAATCAAAGTTTATTTGTCACGTGCGCCGAATACAACAGGTGTAGGTAGACCTTACAGTGAAATGCTTACTTACAGTCGCTAACCAATAATGCGAAAAAATGTATGTGGGTGTGTGTGGGTGTGTGTGTGTGTGTGTGTGCGCGCGTGTGTGTGTGTGTGTGTGTGTGTGTGTGTGTGTGTGTGTGTGTGTGTGTGTGTGTGTGTGTGTGTGTGTGTGTGTGTGTGTGTGTGTGTGTGTGTGTGTGTGTGTGTGTGTGTGTGTGTGTGTGTGTGTGTGTGTGTGTGTGTGTAGATAAGTAAAGAAATAAAACAACAGTAAAAAGACATTTGAAAATAACAGTAGCAAGACTATATACAGACACCGGTTAGTCAGGCTTATTGAGGTAGTGTCACGTTCCTGACCGGTTTTCTGTTATTTTGTATGTGTTTTACGGTCAGGGCGTGAGTTTGGGTGGGTAGTCTATGTTATGTGTTTCTATGTTTGTTAAAGGGTGACCTGATATGGTTCTCAATTAGAGGCAGGTGGTTTTCATTTCCTCTGATTGAGAGCCATATTTAGGTAGGTGTTTTCACATTGATTGTTGTGGGTGGTTGTCTCCTGTGTCTGTGTTTGTCGCGCCACACGGGACTGTCTCGGTTTGTTTGTACGTTCGTTCTTTTGTGTAGTCATTTTCCTGTTCGTGAGTTCTTCGTTGTATGTAAGTTCGCATGTCCAGGTCTGTCTACGTCGTTTGTTATTTTGTTAGTTATTCAAGTATAGTTCGTTTTTGTCTTGTTTAAATAAATTCATCATGTCCTATGACAAGGCTGCATTTTGGTCGAATCCCTGCTCCTCCTCTTCGGATGAAGAGAACCACCCACCGTTACAGAACCACCCACCAACCAAAGACCAAGCGGCGTGGGAGAGCGCTACAGCGAAACCAGGATTCGTGGACATGGGAGGAGATATTGAATGGAGAAGGACCCTGGGCTAAGGCAGGAGAGAATCGCCGCTCTCGGGAAGAGAGGGAGGCAGCTAAAGCCCAGGAGCGGTGGTTTGAGGAGGCAGCAAGGAGACGTGGCTGGAAGCCTGTGAGTAAAGGGAGAGTGGCGAAGTCAGGTAGGAGACCTGCGCCCACTCCCTGTACTTACCGTGGAGAGCGAGAGTACGGGCAGACACCA
This sequence comes from Salvelinus alpinus, assembly GCF_045679555.1. NCBI lineage: Eukaryota > Metazoa > Chordata > Actinopteri > Salmoniformes > Salmonidae > Salvelinus > Salvelinus alpinus. Next base: position 53,229,937 of record NC_092105.1, on the reverse strand, counting down.
TGTTACGCAGTAGAGCGCATGGTGTCTCCTGTACGTGTGCACAGCCCGGTGCGGTACATACCAGCTCCTCGTATCGGCCGGGCCAGATTGAGTATTGAACCGGATGTCATGAAGCCGGCCCTACATATCTGGCCACCAGTACGTCTCCTCGGGCTGGCTTACATGGCACCAGCCTTACGCATGGTGTCCCCGGTTCGCCTACATAGCCCGGTGCGGGTTATTCCACCTCCCCGCACTGGTCGGGCGACGGGGAGCATACAACCAGGTAAGGTTGGGCAGGCTCAGTGCTCAAGGGAGCCAGTACGCCTGCACGGTCCGGTATTTCCGGCGCCACCTCCCCGCCCCAGCCCAGTACCACCAGTGCCTACTCCACGCACCAGGCTTCCAGTGCGTTACAGGTAGTATGTACATGTAGGTATGGTTAAAGTGACTATGCATATATGATGAACAGAGAGTAGCAGTAGCGTAAAAAGAGGGGTTGGCGGGTGGCGGGTGGCGGGACACAACGCAGATAACCCGTTTAGCCAATGTGCGGGAGCACTGGTTAGTCGGGCTAATTGAGGTAGTATGTACATGAATGTATAGTTAAAGTGACTATGCATAGATGATAAACAGAGAGTAGCAGCAGCGTAAAAGAGGGGTTGGGGGGGCACACAATGCAAATAGTCCGTTTGGACTTTAACCATTTGGTTACCTGTTCAGGAGTCTTATGCCTTGGGGGTAAAAACTGTTGAGAAGCCTTTTTGTCCTAGACTTGGCACTCCGGTACTGCTTGCCATACGGTAGTAGAGAGAACAGTCTATGACTGGGGTGGCTAGGGCCTTCCTCTGGCACCGCCTGGTGTAGAGGTCCTGGATGGCAGGCAGCTTTGCCCCAGTGATGTACTGGGCCGTACGCACTACCCTCTGAAGTGCCTTGCGGTCGGAGGCCGAGCAATTGCCGTACCAGGCAGTAATGCAACCGGTCAGGATGCTCTCGATGTTGCAGCTGTAGAACCTTTTGAGGATCTCAGGACCCATGCCAAATCTTTTCAGTTTCCTGAGGGGGAATAGGTTTGGTCGTGCCCTCCACGACTGTCTTGGTGTGTTTGGACCATTCTAGTTTGTTGTTGATGTGGACACCAAGGAACTTGAAGCTCTCAACCTGCTCCACTACAGCCCCATTGATGAGAATGGGGGCGTGCTCGGTGCTCCTTTTCCTGTTGTCCACAATCATCTCCTTAGTTTTGGTTACGTTGAGGGATAGGTTGTTATTCTGGCACCACCTGGCCAGGTCTTTGACCTCACCCCTATAGGCTGTCTCGTCGTTGTCGGTGATCAGGCCTACCACTGTTGTGTCGCCTGCAAACTTAATGATGGTGTGGGAGTCGTGCCTGGCCATGCAGTTGTGGGTGAACAGGGAGTACAGGAGGGGACTGAGCACGCACCCCTGGGGAGCTCCAGTGTTGAGGATCAGCGTGGCAGATGTGTTGCTACTTACCCTCACCACCTGGGGGCGGCCCGTCAGGAAGTCCAGGATCCAGTTGCAGAGGGAGGTGTTTAGTCCCAGGTTTCTTAGCTTAGTGATGAGCTTTGAGGGTACTATGGTGTTGAACGCTGAGCTGTAGTCAATGAATAGCATTCTCACATAGGTGTTCCTTTTGTTCAGGTGGGAAAGGGCAGTGTGGAGTGCAATAGAGATTGCATCATCTGTGGATCTGTTTGGGCGGTATGCAAATTGGAGTGGGTCTAGGGTTTCTGGGATAATGGTATTGATGTGAGCCATTACCAGCCTTTCAAAGCACTTCATGGCTACGGACGTGAGTGCTACGGGTCTGTAGTCATTTAGGCAGGTTGCCTTTGTGGTCTTGGGCACAGGGACTATGGTGGTCTGCTTAAAACATGTTGGTATTACAGACTCAATCAGGGACATGTTGAAAATGTCAGTGAAGACACTTGCCAGTTGGTCAGCACATGCCCGGAGCACACGTCCTGGTAATCTGTCTGGCCCCGCAGCCTTGTGTATGTTGACCTGTTTAAAGGTCTTACTCACGTCGGCTACGAAGAGCGTGATCACACAGTCGTCCAGAACAGCTGATGCTCTCATGCATGCCTCAGTGTTGCTTGCCTCGAAGCGAGTCTACACTTGTAAGACATCCAGACACAATGTGTGCCTGACTCCCTCCGGAGGTGGTCAGGAATATCTCAAAGTGTTGGTCTCCAAGTTTTGACTGTAGTCAACAGCTAGTTTCTGCAGTTGATCTGCACCAACTTTATCCTGCAGCCATCGCCTGCAATGTGAGAGGCTCTATTGTCATTCAATCAGTACGTGTTTTGTATGACCCATGCAAACTTGACCAAAGGCATGACTGAAGCAGGAACCAATTTGCTGAGATTCATGTGGATATATACAAATAAATGTGATATTTGAGCCTCTCTCTCACTTATTGATTGTACACACATAATATTATATTATGATTTCATTTTGTGAGTGTGTAATATGGGGGTTAGACACTGTACATGTTCATTTCAACAAACATTTTATAAACATTGGCAACACTACCATTTTGATATGAGCATTGCTGTTGGAAAACGACATTAGTGTCCGACTTTCGGCTGACACAGATGCACCTCGCCCGACTTAACTCTTCGACTTTCATCTACAGTTGGAGGCTTTAGCCTTACCACTCAAACACGACCAATATCAGTGGCGATGCTCATGGCAACGTCATGTTGCTGAGTCTACCTATAAATTCCAAAGTCAATCTCAATGTGACACTCCATGTTCAGAAGCTTGAAAACCCACTTAGACAAAAAAGCATAAAAACCACACTCAAAAAATTGGTCTCTTGGCTCAACTTGCCATTGGCTCAACCATTGGCTCAATTTACCCCATGGCCAGTAGCTCAACTTACCCCAAGGCAAACATTTGGACTATATTAGCCCATACAGCTACAAGGATGCACTTTAATTCTAGGTTTAGGACCTCATATAGAAGTTTATAGAGACCCCAAGTCCCAACTGATCTACTTTTTAAAATGATCTACTTTGGTTTTAGATACAAGCGTCATGAAACCTCTAACACAATAAATTAATTTGACTCTGAAAATCAGTTGTTTTAGACCTAACTTGCTTACAACTTTTTCCATGTGGTTTCTTCCTTCACAGACACCATGACATGATGACCTCTTCCTAAATAGTTGATCAAATTATTAATTTTGAGTATGCTTTCCTAGAAACAAGGGTGGCTTAACTTACTCCTTTGGCTCAACTTACCCCACTCTCCCCTAATGTAATTGTATAACTCACCATAAGGCAAGGGCAGGGAGTAGTGAATACATAGAGAGTCAGACTCACTGGAGTGCAGTGAAAGACTTGTTGTGCCATTCTCTATAAAACAGCATCCTCAAGCTGAGGCTGGCATTGCTACTGCAGTTCTCTGAGATGGAGAAGATACAGAGATAGAAATACATTTCTGGAGATACATAGATATACACAGAGGCTCAAAGAGGCACATACTGTGTACTGGACAAAAATATAAATGCAACAGGTAAAGTGTTGGTCCCATGATTCATGAGCTGAAATAAAAGATCCCAGAAATGTTCCATACGCACAAAAAGCTTATTTCTTTCAGATGTTTTGCACAAATGTGTTTACATCCCTGCTAGTGAGCATTTTGCCTTTGCAAAGATAATCCATTCACCTTACAGGTGTGGCATACCAAGGAGCTGATTAAACAGCATGATCATTACATAAGTGCTCCTTATGCTGGGGACATCTAAAATGTGCAGTTTTGTCACACAACACAATGCCACAGATTTCTTAAGTTTTGAGGGAGCGCACAATTGGCATGCTGACTGCAGGGATGTCCACCAGAGCTTTTGCCAGAGAATGTAATGTTAATTTCTCTACCATAAGCCTATTCCAATGTTGTTTTAGAGAATTTGGCTATACGTCCAACCGGCCTCACAACTGCAGACCACTTCTTCACCTGCAGGATCGTTTGAGACCAATCATCCGGACAGCTGATGAAACTGTGGGTTTGTACAACAGAAGAATATCTGCACAAACTGTCAGAAACCATCTCACAGAAGCTCACCTGCGTGCTCTTCGAGGGTCTTGACCTGACTGCAGTTCGACGTCGTAACGGCTTCAGTGGGTAAATGCTCACTTTCGATGGCCACCGCCACGCTGGAGAAGTGTCCTCTTCACATATGAATCCCGGTTTCAAAGGTACCGGGCAGATGGCAGACAGCGTGTATGGCGTCGTGTGGGTGAGTGGTTTGCTGATGTCAATGGTAGTGGTGGGGTTATCGTATGGGCAGGGATAACCTGTGGACAATGAAACACAATTGCATTTTATCGATGGCAATGTGAATACACAGACACCGTGACGAGATCCTGAGACCCATTGTCGTGCCATTCATCTGCCGCCATCACCTCATGTTTCAGCATGATAAGGCACGGCCCCATGTCGCAAGGATATATACACAATCCCTGGAAGCTGAAAATGTCCCAGTTCTTCTATGGTATGCATACTCACCAGACATGTCACCCATTGAGCAGGTATGGGATGCTTTGGATTGATGCGTATGACAGCATGTTCCAGTTCCCCCCAGTATTCAGCAACTTCACACAGCCATTGAAGAGGAGTGGGATAACATTCAACAGACCACAATGAACAGCCTGACCAACTCTATGTGAAGGAGATGTGTCGTGTTGCATGAGGCAAATTGTGGTCACACCAGACACTAACTGGTTTTCTGATCGACGCCCCTACCTTTTTTTAACTTCTTATGGCTGCAGGGGCAGTATTGAGTAGCTTGGATGAAAAGGTGCCCAGAGGTGCCCACAGTAAACTGCCTGCTGCTCAGTCCCAGTTGCTAATATATGCATATTATTATTAGTATTGGATAGAAAACACTCTGACGTTTCTAAAACTGTTTGAATGATGTCTGTGAGTATAACAGAACTCATATGGCAGGCAAAAACCTGAGAAAAAAATCCAACCAGGAAGTGGGAAATCTGAGGTTTGTAGGTTTTCAACTCATCGTTTATCGAATACACAGTGGGATATGGGTCATGTTGCACTTCCTACGGCTTCCACTAGATGTCAACAGTCTTTAGAACCTTGTCTGATGCTTCGACTGTGAGGTGGGGCCGAAGGAGAGGGGATTGAGTAAGGTCTATCATGACCTGTACATGCGCTGACCATGCGCGTTCATGTGAGAGCGAGCTCTGTTCCATCGTACTTCTGAAGACAAAAGAATTCTCCAGTTGGAACATTATTGAAGATTTATGTTAAAAACATCCTAAAGATTGATTCAATACATCGTTTGACATGTTTCTACTGACTGTTACGAAACATTTTGACATTTCGTCTGCTTTTAGTGATCGCGCTTCGTGACTTTGGATTTGTTTACCAAACGCGCTAACAAAAGTAGCTATTTGGACATAAATTATGGACATTACTGAACAAAACAAACGTTTCTTGTTGAAGTGGGAGTCCTGGGAGTGCATTCCGATGAAGATCAGCAGAGGTAAGTGAAGATTTATAATGCTATTTATGACTTTTGTTGACTCCACAATTTAGCGGGTAACTGTATGGCTTGCTTTTGTGGCTGAACGCTGTTCTCAGATTATTGAATATTGTGCTTTTGCCGTAAAGCTTTTTTGAAATCTGACACAGTGGTTGCATTAAGAACAAGTTTATCTTTAATTCTATGTAAAACACGTATCTTTCATCAAAGTTTATGATGAGTATTTCTGTTATTTGATATGGCTCTCTGCAATTTCTCCGGATTTTTTGGAGGCATTTCTGAACATGGCGCCAATGTAAACTGAGGTTTTTGGATATAAATATGAACTTTATCGAACAAAACATATATGTATTGTGTAACATGAAGTCCTATGAGTGTCATCTGATGAAGATCATCAAAGGTTAGTGATTCATTTTATTTCTATTTCTGCTTTTTGTGACTCCTGTCTTTGGCTGGAAAAATGGCTGTGTTTTTCTGTGATTTGGCGGTGACCTAACATAATCGTTTGTGGTGCTTTCGCTGTAAAGCCTTTTTGAAATCGGACACTGTGGTGGGATTAACAAGAAGTGTATCTTTAAATTGGTGTGAAATACTTGTATGCTTGAGGAATTGTAATTATGAGATGTCTGTTGTTTGAATTTGGCGCCCTGCACTTTCACTGGCTGTTGTCATATTGATCCCGTTAACGGGATTGCAGCCCTAAGAAGTTTTAAGGTATCTGTGACCAACAGATGCATATCTGTATTCCCAGTTATGTGAAATCCATAGATTATGGCCTAATGAATTTATTTAAAAGGACTGATTTCCTGATATGAACTGTAACTCAGTAAAACCTTTAACATTTTTGTGTGTTAAGTTTATATTTTTCTTCAGGATACATAGAGACACATAGAAGTACAGAGGCACAGAGAGATACTTATAAAACATACTGTGAACGGGCTGATTGACTGACAGACAGACAGATTGACGAACGGAAGAGCAGACATACAGATGGATGGACGGACAGAGAGAGACACATAAAGAGATACCAAAAAAATACAGGTTCCTCTCACTTGAATCGGAGCAGTGGTGGTAGAGGCTTTGGAGAGGTACACAGTCATAGGCTGCCCTGTTGGAGGTGGGTAGTGGGCAGGATTTGTCTTTCATAGACCTCCCCTAGCTCTTCCACTGTACGAGGGCAAAGACCTCCATAGCACCCACACTGCTCCTTCATGCCGGGCAGGGCATCTCTTCCATTGCTCTCTACTTGATTTCTGATCCTGGGGTGGGGGGCGCTTTCATAGGTCTCCCTTTGAAAGGCAACATTACTGTCACCATTCCCGGGCACTGTTACTACAGGAAGGGCAAGACACTCCTTTTCAAAATACCCACTCTGGGGCTCCCTGCTAGGGAAGGGGGCTTTTCCATAGCTCTCCTCTTGGTGGTCAATGCTAGGGTGGCCAGCGTTGGCATCCACATTCCTTTGTTGTGCATCTATAGACGTCTTTCTCTGGGCAAGGCCTCTGTAACTCGGTCTCTGGGGCTGCCAACTGGGGCTGCCAACAGCGCTGTGGTCATACCCAGGACTCATCACCAGAGGCAGGGTGAGGCTCCCATAACTCTGCCCCTGGGGGGTGAGGCTCCTATAGCTCTTGCCCCCCCTCTCCCCCGATGCTCTGAAGGACTATGTCTACTGTGACTCCTCTTCAGGTCAGTGAGAATATCCCCCACCTCGCTATACTTCCTCTCATCTTCCTCCTCCTCTTCCTTGGCAATAGTAGCCGATTGCTGGGGAGAGACACAGAAAGAGTCCTTGATAAAATCTTTCAAGGTCATTAAAAAGCTTTGAACTTTGACAGGGTAGCACAGTGTAAGAACGGAGAGGTAAAGGGTACAAAATCCCACACAATTCTTGACAGTATTTATTGGGATACTTTTTGTAGTTTTAGTGAGGAAGTATCCTGAGCTTGTCAAGCAAAATCAAGAAGTATGAGCAATACAACAATATAAATACAGTAGTGGAATAACATTATAATATACAGTATGCTGTGATATAATACATAATACATGATCTCGTACGTCCATATAAACCATGCTATGATAAGCAGAGTGACTGATATGAGAGAGTAACGTGGGTAAGGGGGACATTGTCTCTCACATATGAGTGCTAATGGCTCATAAAACATCACTGTCGCCTCAATTTGACAAGTTGCAAATGTCAGCGCCGTATTCTCCTGGAAGGCATCATTTTATTAAGTGCAAATATTTCTATGATCCGGAGGAGACACTCTCAAAGGTTAGACCAACAGCTGTAACAGTTTCATATGTATTAGCCAATATTTTACAGGCAGGGAGGCCCCCCGAGTTGATGGATACAAGCAGTCAACCATGAGAGAGAGAGTGAGAGAGTGAGAGACGGAGAGAGCGAGAGAGAGAGAGAGTGAGGAGTGAGAGAGAGATACAGAGAGACAGAGAGAAAGAGAGAGAGAAAGGGGTGGTGTATAGAGGGCCAGATAATTTCTCCATTTAGTGACTGTGGTAATTTGTTGACTCACTCATCCATGCAGGGTCTTTATGTTTAATGCAGGCCTCCCAAGGAAAGAGAGGGTTGAGGTGGGAGAAAGAGGAGGAAGATGAGGGAGGGGGGAACATGAGGGAGAGGAGAGAGTTAGCTGCCCTTCAAAGCGGACCCTAGAGGCTCTCTAATTGCCATTTTACATTAGCCCTCGACCCACCTGAATATACGGGCCCCAAAATTGATCCCCATAATAGGAAAATTAACTGCTGAGATTCTGTCGGTGGCCAGGTAACTGGAAAACAAAAATACTTCTCTCCAGAAATGATTTAAATCACTAACAAATCACAGCAGAAATACTTTTGACATATACTGTATATATACACATATGCAGAAGAATAGACACTGTAACGGAAAACTGTAAATTATACAAGAAACGTGTGTATTAGCAATTGTGAAATGTTTTACTGCAGCATACTGCAAATTATGATACATTGTGGAAATAATTGCTGTGTTTTCGAATGGTCCTGTAATTCTACCCCACAGAATACAGTACCGTACCATATATTTGGAGTGCCCAAAACCATTTGACCACTAGTGGGTCCATGGTATTATTGTTGCGGGTGCATTAACATATTTTGAGGCTTGCCTTGTAAGAGGATGTATTTTTTGCACCCGTTAGTGAGTGCTGTAACAATTTAACATATGTGGTAATAGTGCCCCATCATTTTAAAATGTATAGGGGACAGACTGGAGTGACAGTAAGTCTTAAACATTTAAAACTCCTTGAGTCCCATCGTATCGCCTGCACGTTTTGGACTTCTAACCCCTGTGATAAACGTGGGCTAAGCTAGAGCATTTTTTGTGAGACAAGGGCGGATCCCGACGGGTTCGGGGGCTGGGTATTCTCACAAAAACATCCGTAGAGTCAAATTATTTGAGCAATATGACTCTCACAAACACGTACATGCAATCTGTTTTGCTCTTTGACATTCACAAGGCACACAAGAGTAGTTAGAAGTTAAGGAGTTCGTCTACATAGAAGATCACAGAAAATACCAGGACATAGTGTCTATAATACTGTAAGAAGTTCTTCTACATAGAATAGCACGGGAAATACCAGGACATAGTGTCCATAATACTGTAAGGGGTTCTTCTACATAGAAGATCACAGAAAATACAAGGACATAGTGTATATAATACTGTAAGGGGTTCTTCTACATAGAAGATCATAGGAAATCGCAGGACATAGTGTCTAGTATACTGTAAGGAGTTCTTCTACATAGAATATCACAGAAAATACAAGGACATAGTGTCTATAATACTGTAAGCAGTTATTCTACATAGAAGATCATAGGAAATACCAGGACATAGTGTCTATAATACTGTAAGCAGTTATTCTACATAGAAGATCACAGAAAATACCAGGCCATAGTGTCTATAATACTGTAAGGGGTTCTTCTAGATATAATTTCACAGGAAATACCAGGACATAGTGTCTATAATACTGTAATAAGCTCACATAGTTGCTGTCACAAACTCCAAACTCCACACAGTTGTCACTTTCTAGTTGGACTTACATTCACACTGAGCAAACTATTTATGTACTGACAGCATTCTTGTAAATTCTTTTTAATCAGGTTTTTGCATGGCAGACTATATTTATTTATTGACATTTGTCAATAAAACTCTTGAATGAAACTGTTTATGTCAAATAGTTTTTGTTCTACTTGTAGCCCTGGTTGCCCTGAAAAGAAAATGGCAAGATATATATAAGCTAAATACAAGGACTTCACATGCAGATAAATGAAAGTAGTGAAAAAACGCTTATTTTTGCTGGGGTCCTTGGGCCTGATGAAGTTTTAATGGTTGAGCATTTTGCCATGTTCTTTTGGTCTATTTTGCCCTATAGTCACTGCCAGTTTGGAAGCCTTTATGAAGGCATTAGAAGTGCAAACATTCATTGAAATACTATAATTGCCAATCCAATGGAAAATACTGTGAAATACAAACCCCATCAATTAATTAATTTAATTCATTCATTCATTCATCCATTACGATTTACGATTATAGTAGAATTTACTTTTTACAGTATAATACATTCAATTTGACTGTATTGTCTTACTGTTTGTCATTTAATAGTACTTGCTTTGATACTGCATTGAAATTACAAGGTGTACCGCCATCTGAAATACAGTAACTGACTTGCCTTTAAGTTACTGTCAAATTTACAGCAACCTCTTTCCAGTGTATGGATGATTTTAGTGTACTGTACGTACATTCGTAATCAAAGTAGTTTTTGTTTTGACACTGAAACATGCATCTGCTCGTCACTCAGTCATTAGCACACCTTCTCACTTGCACTATCTATCGATTTACTAGGTGAAATAAAGGTAAACAAATAGATATACCGGTAAAGTACAAATGGAACGTCTCGAGAGCCATACATGAAACCTGCTTGCAAATCTCCCATTGACATCAATGCATGAATTACGGTAAAGTCTGAATTGTGTGGAGATCTCGCAAAAGCGACCATCCACTTAGATCCCTGTTAAAAATTTGGTGGCTACGGCACTGTGTTTTCATCAGTCAGCTGTCAGGCAGGTGCGTGTCTTATGGTTTGACGTGTGGCAAAGTCTGACGGTCATCCCCCACACCCAGCTGTTGTGGAGATGCCACCCATGCAGCACTGCTCCAGACCCAGACCCCAGATGGTGGTCAGACCTGTGTGGACAAACGTTGGTGCCCCACTGTAAGCCACCGGCAAATAAGTATTCCTCAAGTGTATTGGGAAAATCAGATGAAGACTGAAGTCTGTCAACCAAATCTACTTTGATGAAGGAAAGACCAGTGACCATCTGTCCAAAACAATGGTTATCAGTCCGAAACAATGGTTTGTTTCATGAGCTTGGCTAGGTTTGAGCTACTTAGCTATGGCTACACTACAAAAAAAGGTGCTATCAAGAATAAAAATTGTTTTTTGGCTGTCCCCATAGGAGAACCATCTGAAGAACCCCTTTCGGGTTCCATGTATGGTTCTATATGGAAACCAAAGAGAGGGTTCTACCTGGAACCCAAAAGAGGTGTTCGTATGGGGACAGCCGGAGAACCCTTTTGGAACCCTTTTTTTCTAAGTGTAGGGCAAGGACTAGGATTGGGATGGGCTGGGTTGGGATGAGCTAGGCTAGGCTAGACTAGGATTACTCTGGCGCAGTAACCTTGGCGAATACCTGAAGACAAAGTAGTTGATGTTGAGGACATCAATAGGCTAGTACAGTCTCTAGCCACACAGAGGACCAGAACGGTAACACATATTCTGGTGGAGCTGGGGGAGAGGGCTGGGCTGGGGACTCCTCCGCACACTGCCCACATCAGTGAGTCTGTGCTGGGAGTCATCCCAGTACCCGTAGGCCAGATAAATGCCTCCCAGGAAAGCCAGCGATTGATCAATCCCCACAGTCTTTTTGTGGTGCGCCCACAACAGGGCAGTAGTGGGTTCATGGTCAGGGTGCCCAATCACCTAACAGAGACAGAGAATAAAGGTTCCCCAATCAGATCTAGGCACACCTGATTGAGCTTTCCATGCCACAATGGAATAGTACCAACAGTGCAAACCCCACCCATCTTGGACTATAGGCAGGCAAAAGTGTTTGAAAGAAGACAAATGGTATTTGAACCCAGGTCTGACCTTGATTATGGTTGCAGCAGGTTAAATGATTAAGAAACATTTAATTCTAATTTCTGAAGTGCCAGAGTATCTTTTGGACTGCATCTACTGCATCGATGTCTTTACGTGAGGTGGTGACAGTGTAAAATTTTCTTTAGCAAAGAGGGCAAAACAATTACTATCATCTATCGCATCCATTTATTAAAGTGTCCAGTGATTGGGTCTCAATGTAGGCAGCAGCCTCTCTGAGTTAGGGATTACTGTTTAGCAGGCTGATGGCCTTGAGATAGAAGCTGCTTCTTAATCTCTCGGTCACAGCTTTGATGCACCTGTACTGACCTCGCCTTCTGGATGATAGCGGTGTGAACAGGCAGTGGCTCGGGTGGTTGTTGTCCTTGATGATCTTTTTGCCGTTCCTGTGACATCGGGTGCTGTATGTGTACTGGATGGCAGGTGTTTACCCCTGGTGATGCGTTGTGAAGACCTCACTACCCTCTGGAGAGCCTTGCGGTTGAGGGCGGTGCAGTTGCCGTACCAGGCTGTGATACAGCCCGACAGGATGCTCTCGATTGTGCATCTGTAAAAGTTTGTCATGGTTTTGGGTGACAAGCCAAATTTCTTCCGCCTCCTGAGGTTGAATAGGCACTGTTGCACCTTCTTCACCACACTATCTGTGTGGGTGGACCATTTCAGTATGTCTGTGATGTGTACGCCGAGGAACTTAAAACTTTCCACCTTCTTCACTGCTGTCCCTTCGATGTCGATAGGGGGTGCTCCCTCTGCTGTTTCCTGAAGTCCATGATCATCTCCTTTGTTTTGTTGACGTTGAGTGAGAGGTTGTTTTCCTGACACCACACTCCGAGTGCCCTCACCTTCTCCCTGTAGGCTGTGTCGTCATTGTTGGCGATACTGTTGTGTCGTCTGCAAACTTGATGATTCATTTGGAGGCGTGCATGACCACGCAGTCATGGGTGAACAAGAAGTACAGGAGAGGACTGAGCACACAACGTCTATCGTCTAATCAATATATATTTACTGCGCTTTCGAAAGAGGAATATATTCAACCTTTCTTACATAAAGAAAGCCTTCTCCGAGCCAGAAAGGCCCATAGGGAATAAGCATATCTCCTGTTTCTGTAGCGTGAGGCAGCTTGATGTACAAGTATACCCCGGGCCTCCCAGATGGCGCAGCAGTCGAAGGTACTGCAGTGCTTGAGGCGTCACTACAGATCCGGGAGACCCATGACGCGATGCACAATTGTCTCAGCTTCGTCCGGGTTAGGGGAGGGTATGGCAGGCCCGGGATGTCCTTGTCCCATCGCACTCTAGCAACTCCTATGGCGGGCCGGTTGCACATTGGTGCTGCTGGCTTCCGGGTTAAGCGAACAGTGTGTCAAGAAGCAGTGCGGCATGGCTCTCGACCTTCGTCTCTCCCGAGTCCATACGGGAGTTGTAGCGATGGGACAAGACTGTAACTACCAATTGGATATCACGAAATTGAGGAGAAAAATGGGTAAAAAGTAAATAAGGCCCCCTTGACAGGATGCTTTCCCCCAATCCATCTTCTTTATGCTGAACGCTAAGCAAGGAGGCAATCGGTCCCATCTTAAGAGTCTGGTATGATTCGACTGGTGATCAAACCCCCAACCTTCCAAACTAACGGCAGACATACTAACCACAAGGCCATTGAGTTGTTACTTCTTTCCCCATACACTTCTTTCCACTTCTTTTCCAAGAATTGTCTGTCACAGTGTCAAGCACTCCCTCCCCCTCTCCCCTACCAAAAAGCATCAGTTCCATAGACTACTCGAGAGATGACTTGTCCCTCCAGATCAAATGTATCCTCTTCCTTCACAGGTGTCTGAGTCATGCCTGCCCCAACGTCCCCGAGAGAGTGAATGCCACATCACAATACGTCATGACACAGGCTGGCAGAGGGCAGTGCCCTGACAGGTTCTGCCATGCAGGCCTGTGGGTAGAGGGAAGGGAGGGGAGGGGTTGGGGATGGATAATTATATCAAGTGACGAATACCCACGGAAGGCTCTCTTTTAGGGACATGGAGGGGGATCACTTTGTTTGGACTCGGACCCCCCACTGGGATTTGTAATGGGATAGGTATCCCTCTCGGAATGTGGAAGGAATGCTATGTGTGTGCGTGTGTATTGGCCAGATGGAATTTGTGGGATGGGTTCAAGGGGAAGGGGTCGACAAAAAATCTGGCGGTGGTGGGTTTGTTTGTATTGTAGTATTATTGGTCCTTGCTGCTTCTTTCACACTGGTGTTGCTCTCGAAAGCATTCCGCCTGAGAAATGCTCTTGTTGCCATGGCACCCCGGGACCTGGCATGATTGACACCCTGTCACATTATCTTATGACAGCACTGGCAGAGAGCTGGGAAGTATCACACACACGCACACGCACAGGCAAACGCACACGCACACACACAAAGGAACTCCGACACACACCAGCTGGGAATTAGAGGTATTCCTGGACCCTGATGGTGTGTGTGTGTGTCTGTCTGTGTGTGTGTGTGTGTGTGTGTGCTCCAGGTACAGGATTCTCAAAACACTTGGGAAGATATGCAGATGTGGTGGTGGTGTGTGTCTATTTGTCAAAAACAACTGTTGTGCGATGTCTAATGTTAAGGAAGTCTCAAGGTTTTGCTCGCCTGAGGTAGACTACCTCATGATAAGCCATGGACTACACTAGTTTTCATCTATGTTTTTCATAGCTGTCGATTTACCACCAGAAACAAGAGAATACTCATCAAGAAGCGGTGCACCTAGTGGCAGGGGACTTTAAAACCTTTTCTCAATAGGGGGGCGCCATTTCGACTTTGTAATTTTTTTTCCTAAATTAAACTCCCTCGTACTCAATTCTTGCTCGTACAATATGCATATTATTATTACTATTGGATACTCTCATTGCAACTCCCCTCCAAGTCTCCGACCACTACCTTGTATCCTTTTCCCTCTCGCTCTCATCCAACACTTCCCACACTGCCCCTACTCGGATGGTATCGCGCCGTCCCAACCTTCGCTCTCTCTCCCCCGCTACTCTCTCCTCTTCCATACTATCATCTCTTCCCTCTGCTCAAACCTTCTCCAACCTATCTCCTGATTCTGCCTCCTCAACCCTCCTCTCCTCCCTTTCTGCATCCTTTGACTCTCTATGTCCCCTATCCTCCAGGCCGGCTCGGTCCTCCCCTCCTGCTCCGTGGCTCGACGACTCATTGCGAGCTCACAGAACAGGGCTCCGGGCAGCCGAGCGGAAATGGAGGAAAACTCGCCTCCCTGCGGACCTGGCATCCTTTCACTCCCTCCTCTCTACATTCTCCTCTTCTGTCTCTGCTGCTAAAGCCAATTTCTACCACTCTAAATTCCAAGCATCTGCCTCTAACCCTAGGAAGCTCTTTGCCACCTTCTCCTCCCTCCTGAATCCTCCTCCCCCTCCTCCCCCCTCCTCCCTCTCTGCTGATGACTTCGTCAACCATTTTGAAAAGAAGGTCGACGACATCCGATCCTCGTTTGCTAAGTCAAACGACACCGCTGGTTCTGCTCACACTGCCCTACCCTGTGCTTTGACCTCTTTCTCCCCTCTCTCTCCAGATGAAATCTCGCGTCTTGTGACGGCCGGCCGCCCAACAACCTGCCCGCTTGACCCTATCCCCTCCTCTCTTCTCCAGACCATTTCCGGAGACCTTCTCCCTTACCTCACCTCGCTCATCAACTCATCCTTGACCGCTGGCTACGTCCCTTCCGTCTTCAAGAGAGCGAGAGTTGCACCCCTTCTGAAAAAACCTACACTCGATCCCTCCGATGTCAACAACTACAGACCAGTATCCCTTCTTTCTTTTCTCTCCAAAACTCTTGAACGTGCCGTCCTTGGCCAGCTCTCCTGCTATCTCTCTCAGAATGACCTTCTTGATCCAAATCAGTCAGGTTTCAAGACTAGTCATTCAACTGAGACTGCTCTTCTCTGTGTCACGGAGGCGCTCAGCACTGCTAAAGCTAACTCTCTCTCCTCTGCTCTCATCCTTCTAGACCTATCGGCTGCCTTTGATACTGTGAACCATCAGATCCTCCTCTCCACCCTCTCCGAGCTGGGCATCTCCGGCGCGGCCCACGCTTGGATTGCGTCCTACCTGACAGGTCGCTCCTACCAGGTGGCGTGGCGAGAATCTGTCTCCGCACCACGTGCTCTCACCACTGGTGTCCCCCAGGGCTCTGTTCTAGGCCCTCTCCTATTCTCGCTATACACCAAGTCACTTGGCTCTGTCATATCCTCACATGGTCTCTCCTATCATTGCTATGCAGACGACACACAATTAATCTTCTCCTTTCCCCCCTCTGATAACCAGGTGGTGAATCGCATCTCTGCATGTCTGGCAGACATATCAGTGTGGATGACGGATCACCACCTCAAGCTGAACCTCGGCAAGACGGAGCTGCTCTTCCTCCCGGGGAAGGACTGCCCGTTCCATGATCTCGCCATCACGGTTGACAACTCCATTGTGTCCTCCTCCCAGAGTGCTAAGAACCTTGGCGTGATCCTGGACAACACCCTGTCGTTCTCAACTAACATCAAGGCGGTGACCCGTTCCTGTAGGTTCATGCTCTACAACATTCGCAGAGTACGACCCTGCCTCACGCAGGAAGCGGCGCAGGTCCTAATCCAGGCACTTGTCATCTCCCGTCTGGATTACTGCAACTCGCTGTTGGCTGGGCTCCCTGCCTGTGCCATTAAACCCCTACAACTCATCCAGAACGCCGCAGCCCGTCTGGTGTTCAACTTTCCCAAGTTCTCTCACGTCACCCCGCTCCTCCGCTCTCTCCACTGGCTTCCAGTTGAAGCTCGCATCCGCTACAAGACCATGGTGCTTGCCTACGGAGCTGTGAGGGGAACGGCACCTCCGTACCTTCAGGCTCTGATCAGGCCCTACACCCAAACAAGGGCACTGCGTTCATCCACCTCTGGCCTGCTCGCCTCCCTACCTCTGAGGAAGTACAGTTCCCGCTCAGCCCAGTCAAAACTGTTCGCTGCTCTGGCACCCCAATGGTGGAACAAACTCCCTCACGACGCCAGGTCAGCGGAGTCAATCACCACCTTCCGGAGACACCTGAAACCCCACCTCTTTAAGGAATACCTAGGATAGGATAAAGTAATCCTTCTAACCCCCCCCCCCTTAAAAGAGTTAGATGCACTATTGTAAAGTGGTTGTTCCACTGGATATCATAAGGTGAATGCACCAATTTGTAAGTCGCTCTGGATAAGAGCGTCTGCTAAATGACTTAAATGTAAATGTAAATGTAGAAAACACTCTCTAGTTTCTAAAACCGTTTGAATTATATATGTGAGTAAAACAGAACTCATTGTGCAGCAAACTTCCTGTCAGGAAGTGAGAAATCTGAAATCGGGCACTCTGTTCCAGGGTCAGTTTATTAATTTGCATGTAATCTATGGGTCGACATGCACTGGCTACGCCTTCCCCTAGATGTCAGTAAGCAGTGAGAATTGGAATGGGGTGTCTAGGTAGATCTGAGGCCGTACAAAAGCTCTTGGAACCGGGTGTGCAGTCTTTTCAACGTTCGTCATGGCGCAAGACAGACCTCAGGATTGCATTCTGAAAAGCTCTCGTTATAGGCGTTAGATATATCCGGCTCTGATTTTATTCGATATAGGTGTTAAAAACATCATAATGTAGTTATTTTAAACCGAGTTATATCAGTTTATATCAGTATATTGCAATTTTCTGTATTTTATTTGTGCTGCGTTATGGTGAGTTGGACACGTCTTCGCCACATGGCTAATGTTTGCTGCTAATTCCAAAGTTGAAGACGACAATCTACAACCGAGCAACGATTATTCTGGACAAAGGACAACTTGCACAAGATTCTGATGGAAGCTCATCAAATAGTAAGAACTATTTATGATGTTAATTCGTATTTCTGTTGAAAAATGTTAAACTATTATTCCGCCATTAATTTCGATGCGGTCTCGCTTTAACGCACGCTGTATGTCGTAGTAACGTTAATTTAAAAAATCTAACACAGCGGTTGCATTAAGAACTAATGTATCTTTCATTTGCTGTCCAACCTGTATTTTTTAGTCAAGTTTATGATTAGTTATTGATTAGATTAGGTGCCTCTCACAAGATTTCTCCCGACATTTTGTTTGCAGTTTGGCTACTATTCTCATTGTATAACCACGATTTGTGCCGCTAAATATGCACATTTTCGAACAAACCATATATGTATTGTGTAATATGATGTTATAGGACTGTCATCTGATGAAGTTTTGAGAAGGTTAGTGAAAAAATTAATATCTTTTGGTGGTTTATACGTTATCGCTATGTTCGGCTTGAATCAATGCTGTTGTGATGTTTGCTATTGTGGTAAGCTAATATAACGTTAAATTGTGTTTTCGCTGTAAAACACTTAGAAAATCTGAAATATTGTCTGGATTCACAAGATCTGTGTCTTTCAATTGCTGTACGCTGTGTATTTTTAAGAAATGTTTTATGATGAGTAATTAGGTAATACACGTTGCTCTCTGTAGTTATTCTAGTCGCTTTGGTGAGAGTTGTGATGGTGGCTGCAATGGTAAACTATGATTTATACCTGAAATATGCAAATTTTTCTAACAAAACATATGCTATACAATGAATATGTTATCAGACTGTCATCTGTTGAAGTTGTTTCTTGGTTAGTGGCTATTTATATCTTTATTTGGTCGAATTTGTGATAGCTACTGATGGAGTAAAAAAATGGTGGAGTAAAAAAAGTGGTGTCTTTTGCTAACGTGGTTAGCTAATAGATTTACATATTGTGTCTTCCCTGTAAAACATTTTAAAAATCAGAAATGATGGCTGGATTCACAAGATGTGTATCTTTCATCTGGTGTCTTGGACTTGTGATTTAACAATATTTAGATGCTAGTATTTACTTGTGACGCTATGCTAGGCTATGCTAGTCAGCTTTTTTACTGATGGGCGTGCTCCCGGATCCGGGTTTGGGAGGAATTAGAGGTTAAGGAGCCTTTTGGTCCTAGACTTGGTGCTCTGGTAATGCTTGCAGTGCGGTAGCAGAGAAAACAGTCTATGACTTGGGTGACTGGGGTCTCTGACAATTTTATGGGCTTTCCTCTGACACCACCTATTATATAGGTCCTGGATGGGAGGAAGCTTGGCCCCAGTGATGTACTGGGACGTACGCACTACCCTCTGTAGCGCCTTACGGTCAGATGCCAAACAGTTGCCATACCAGGCGGTGATGCAACTGGTCAGGATGCTCTCAATGGTGCAGCTGTAGAACTTTTTGAGGATCTGGGGACTAATGCCAAATCTTTTCAGTTCGGCCCGACTTTTCCTGTAGTCCATGATCAGCTCCTTTGTCTTTCTGACATTGAGGGGGAGGTTGTTGTCCTGGCACCACACTGCCAGTTCTCTGACCTCCTCCCTATAGGCTGTCTCATTGTTGTCGGTGATCAGGCAAACCACGGTTGTGTTGTCAGCAACCTTAATGATGGTGTTGGAGTCGTGTTAGGCCACACAGTCGTGGGTGAACTTGGAGTACAGGAGGGGACTAAGTAAAAACACCCCTGAGGGGCCCCAGTGTTGAGGATCAGCGTGGCAGACGTGTTGTTGCCTACCCTTACCACCTGGGGGCGGCCCGTTAGTTTGTCTAGGATCCTTTTACAGAGGGAGGGTGTTTAGTCCCAGGGTCCTTAGATTGTGATGAGCTTTGTGGGCGCTATGGTGTTGAACGCTGAGCTTTCGTCAATGAACAGCATTCTCACATAGGTGTTCCTTTTGTCCAGGTGGGAAAAGGCTGTGTGGACTGCGATTGAGATCACGACATCTGTGGATCTGTTGGGGCGGGATGCAAATTGGAGTGGGTCTAGGGTATTTGTGAGGATCCTGTTGATGTGAGCCATGACCAGCCTTTCAAAGCACTTCATGGCTACGGGGTGGTAATCATTTAGGCAGGTTACCTTTACTTCCTTTGGCACAGAGACTATGGTGGTCTGCTTGAAACATGTTGGTGTTACAGACTCGGCCAGGGAGAGGTTGAGAATGTCAGTGAAGACACTTGCCAGTTGGTCCGCGCATGCTCTGAGTACACGTCCTGGTAATCCGTCTGACACCACACAAATTGTGTGTGTGTGTGTGCGCACATGAATGCATGTGAATGATATCCCTTCATCTTCACCCCCATCCTCTGCAGATAGGCTTGTCTGCATCTATAATATAATCACTCCTCCTTTTGTTCTTCTTCTTTTGATACAGACTCCAAACATGTCCTCTTCACTTAGTGCTCTGGCATTAAATAACCTCCCTCCAAATGTCAATCCTCTCATTATCCCAATGAGAACGTATTGTAACAGAACTTACCACAAATATCATCCTTCCTTGGATTTCAATGGAACAAAAGCAGCGGGAACAAGACACTTAAAGAAACACAGAACATCGATGATTGGATATGAATTTCTATCATAGATCCTTTTTTTTACAGTAGATCAAACCTAAATCAAAACTTAAGAAAAATATATAATGTGACACATATAGACGTATCTCTGATATCACACTTAGTTCACTAATACCAGCAGTGATATCATTATGGGCCCAGTCCTGGCCATGGTCGGCCAAAGTATGTAACGTGATAATCATAATTAATGCAGATAGGCTGTCTCATATGGTAGTGACTGTAATGCTAGCTCCAATACCCCTATGCCCAAAAACAATAATACAATTTCATTATCTTTGACTGCGGGGGCTTTTTGAATGAATTAACAAGCTGTTAGCAGGACTGGTTACCATAACGATGTGAATTTCTGGAGCCAGAGAGGGAGAGAGGGGGAGGAAGAGAGTAAGACAGACAGAGAGATGGAAAGAGAATGGGAGGAGACTCAAGCTCAAACTCATTATTATCTAGTGAATCAGAAAACTGCTTCTCCAACAGCGAGGGGACATAAGGCCTGTGCATATACAGTAGGTGCCATCTTCCATCACGTGTACGCATGTCTCTATGAACATGGTGTGTGTGTGTGTGTGTGTGTGTGTGTGTGTGTGTGTGTGTGTGTGTGTGTGTGTCATCTGTAAGGAGAGGTTTGTAACATGTAGGTGCAGTGCCTCATTGTCTGAAGTGGAATATAACCTGCTTGGTACACCCACCAGCTGGTTAGCATGGCTGAGCTCTAGACAATGTGGCCTATAGCAAGGACATGTTGTTAACTGTATTTTATTCAATAGACGTATATCCTAAGGGATTTTGACCTTGCCCTTGCCTTCTGTGGTTAGATATGTATGCAATAGATGGACAGTGCTGAAAAACACCCCTATTGTCAAGGATAGAAGGGTGTTCACAAGCTTTTGAAGGCATATCCATTGTATGTTTGAGAGTGTTTGAGAGAGAGGAAATAGAAAAAGAGAGAGACGACAAACAGATACAAATAAAAATAATGATAGATAGAAAGAGAGGGAGAGAGACAGAGAGAGAAGGTTTGAAGTGAGGTTGAGGAGAGAGGCCCTTCGTAGACTGTTGGATTTTGTGCTCCATTTCACCTTTCATTGCTTGGGGTGGACTAGGACTCTCCCTAATGGCCATAGCAAAGGGCTAAGGGCTATAGAGGATGGGAAGGGAGGGGGTGGACGGGGAGGGAGAGTGTGGAGTGGGTGACCGCTCACATTCTCACCCCTAAACTGGGTCTTAAGTTTGGCTAGAGAGAGATACACGCATTCAGCAGGTAAGCATACTCTCACCTGGAGTATACTGTAAAACACCTCACAGCATCCTAACCAGCAGTTCAGAGACAGTATTTAAAACACAGTGAATCACACCAGTTCAGGATTCATACTGTAATGGTCAAATTCATCAATTAGAGATGGAATGGATAAGGCTATTGGGAGACTTTGTGATGTTTTAAAGGCCTCTGAGATTAGAAGTAGCTAAAGTTTGATGTTGCTCTCAACACATTCCAAAATGACCTTCCCTTCTCTATTGATTTCAATTATATGACTCCTGAATGACACAACATGGTTATGATTGTAATGTTTCAAGTGTCTTATATCCAGACCTTTCTTATATCTCATTGTCAGAATCATAATATGGTGATACATTTAAAATAATGTTTAAAGTTATATAAACTTATTTATCAACTAACTGTAAGTAGTATGATACACTACAACTTTGTATCCATATTAGGCTAATGGTAAAAAGTTTATCATATTAATTCATAAAATGAACATATTGATAAAAACACATGGAATCAGGCACCAAGGAAATGTCTTTGCGACATTGCGTGATACTCAGTCATTTCCTCACTTTCACGCCATTTGAGCCTGACCTTTCCTTTCTGTTGTCATTACATGTACCGTCAGACTGCTCTCAATCAATGTAGGTCTACCTTTGGGGGATCACAAGACATTAGGTCCCCCCTGTCCTCCTCTGGCATGGCCTGTCACACCGCATTTGGGCCACTAGGCCTTCTACGGGGTGATACAGGCACACCCCCCCCCTAATTACCCCCCATCCCTCCTCCAACCCCACCACTGCCCAGCATCCCCTGTAAGTGATGCAAATCTCTGGCTGGCTGCCTGTCTGTGTGGCTGGCTGGCTGTTTGTCTATCTGACGGAGAGAGGGACAGAGGGGTATGTGGCGGGCGAGCGGATCGGCTGGCTGACTAACTGGCTCACTGTCTGTTTGTGTAGCTGGCTGGCTGCCTGTCTCTGTGGCTGGCTGTCTGTCTATCTGATATCATGGAAGGACAGAATGGTGGGTGGCAGGCAAGCGGATCGGCTGGCTAACTGACTTAATGGCTGGCTGGCTGGCTGACTGACATAGCAGACAGAAAGGGAGATATGAAATCCATACTTTATGCATTTTGCATTGGGAGGTAATTAGTGTATACATTTGGCAGACGTATTGAGTAGAAACGGGGAGGCAATTGCAACAACCAAGCATAACTTAACTCAGTTGTGTTAGTACTGGTTTTCTTAAAACCTCTGTGCTAACGTAGTATTAACTGCAATGTAAAACGTAAAATAAGCTTGCAGACCAGCTGATCTCACTTTGTTACCGTATTTGATACCTGACAAGCATTGAACATTTTATTTTATTTAACTTTTATTTAATCAGGGGAGCTTATTGAGATCAGGGTCTCATTTTCAAAAGTGACCTGAGGACAACAAATCAACATTCAGCACCAACATTCCAATAAAAAAATGATAAACAAATAAAAACTCCAGCTTATCATTTCAAAAACTACAATTACTACACCACAATACATTTTTGGCAGTAAGGTTGACTGCACAATCTGTTTCCTGCTGTTTAGGGAGAGGAAATATTTATTTCTAAAAAAATATGGCCACCTTAAATCTTAGTGAATTGTATAATACAAATGAATTGTATAATACAAACGTTTAATGTTAAATGTAATATAGTTTGTGGAAATTTAAAAAGATTTTGATTACAGGTCATTAATTTAAAAAAAGAAAAAAATATATATATAACATAATTGGCTTGATTAAGTATCACATTTCAAATGTGAAAATCTATAGGAATCAAATCAAATGTTATTGGTCACATACACATGGTTGGCAGATATTATGCGAGTGTAGCGAAATGCTTGTGCTTCTAGTTTGTGCAACTGCATTGCTTGCTGTTTGGAGATGTAGGCTGGGTTTCTGTACAGCACATTGTGACATCAGCTAATGTAAGAAGGGCTTTATAAATACATTTGATTGATTGATTGATAGTTCCGACTGTCACGCCCTGACCATAGATTGCTTTGTATGTTTTGTTTGGTCAGGGGGGTGTGATGTGGGTGGGCATTCTATGTTGTATGTCTAGGTTGTCTATTTCTGTGTTTGGCCTAGTATGGTTCCCAATCAGAGGCAGGTGTCAGTCGTTGTCTCTGATTGGGAGCCATATTTAGGTAGCCTGTTTTCCTTTGGGTTTTGTGGGTGGTTGTTTCCTATGTTAGTGTTTTCACCATACGGGACTGTTTCGGGTTTATTTGTTCTTTTGTTATTTCGTTCAGTGTTCTGTTTTGATTTATTAAAAATATCAATATGGACACTTACCACGCTGCGTATTGGTCCGATCCTTGCTACTCCTCAGACGAAGAGGAGGAAACCCGTTACACCGACAGTGCAGTAATATCTAACAAGTAATCTAACAATTCCACAACAACTACCTAATACACACAAATCTAAAGGGGTAGAATAAGAATATGTACATATATATATATATATATATGCGATGACCGAGCGGCATAGGCAAGATGCAATAGATGGTATAAATTACAGTTTAAACATATGAGATGAGTAATGTAAAATATGTAAAAAAAAATTAAAGTGGCATTATTATAAGTGACTAGTGATCCATTTATTAATGTGGCCAATGATTGAAGTCTGTATGTAAATAGCAGCCTCTCTGTCTTAGTGATGGCTGTTTAACAGTCTGATGGCCTTGAGATAGAAGCTGTTTTTCAGTCTCTCAGTCCCAGCTTTGATGCACCTGTACTGACCTCGCCTTCTGGATGGTAGCGGGGTGAACAGGCAGTGGCTCGGGTGGTTGTTGTCCTTGATGATCTTTTTGGCCATCCTGTGACATCGGGTGCTGTATGTGTCCTGGATGGCAGGTAGTTTGCCCCCAGTGATGCGTTGTGAAGACCGCACCACCCTCTAGAGAGCTTTGCAGTTGAGGGCGGTGCATTTGTCGTACCAGGCAGTGACATACCCCGACAGGATGCTCTCAATTGTGCATCTGTAAAAGTTTGTAAGGGTTTTAGGTGACAAGCCACATTTCTTCAGCCTCCTGAGGTTGAAGAGGCGCTGTTGAGCCTTCTTCACCACACTGTCTGTGTGGGTGGACCATTTCAGTTTGTCCGTGATGTGTATGCCGAGGAACTTAAAACTTTCCACCTTCTCCAGTGCTGTCCTGTCGATGTGGATAGGGGGGTGCTCCCTCTGCTGTTTCCTGAAGTCCACGATCATTTCCTATGTTTTGTTGATGTTGAGTGAGAGGTTGTTTTCCTGACACCACACTCAGAGGGCACTTACCTCCTCCCTGTAGGCTGTCTCGCTGTTGTTGGTAATCAATCCCACTACTATTGTGTCATCTGCAAACTTGATGATTGCGTTGGAGACGCAGTCATGGGTGAACAAGGAGTACAGGAGATGGCTGAGCATGCACCTCTGTGGGGCCCCAGTGTTGAGGATCAGCGAAGTGGAGATGTTTTTTACCTTCACCACCTGGGGGGCGACCCGTCAGAATGTCCAGAACCCAATTGCACAGGACTGGGTTGAGACCCAGGGCCTCAAGCTTAATGATGAGGTTAGATGGTACTGTGGTGTTGAATGCTGAGCTGTGGTCAATGAACAGCAATCTTACATAGGTTTTTATCTTGTCCAGACAGGATAGGGCAGTGTTCAGTGTGATGGCTATTGCGTTATCTGTGGACCTGTTGGGGTGGTATGCAAACTGAAGTAGGTCTAGGGTGGCCGGTAAGGTGGAGGTGATATGATCCTTGACTAGTCTCTCAAAGCACTTCATGATGACAGAAATGAGTGCTACGGGGTGATGTTGGGCGATGTTGGGAAATTGCTGCTGGGACTTGCTTCCATTCAGCCACAAGAGCATTAGTGAGGTCGGGCACTGATGTTGGGTGTTTAGGATTGGCTCACAGTCGGCGTTCCAATTCATCCCAAAAGTCTTGGATGGGGTTGAGGTTAGGGCTCTGTGCAGACCAGTCAATTTCTTCCACTGATCTCGTCAAACCATTTCTGTATGGACCTTGCTTTGTGCACGGGGGCACTGTTATGCTGGAACAGGAATGGGCCTTCCCCAAACTGTTGCCACAACCTTGGAAGCACAGAATTGTATAGAATGTCATTTCATACTGTAGCATTTAGATTTCCCTTCACTGGAACTAAGGGGTCGAGCCGGAACCATAAAAAACTGCCCCAGACCTTTATTCCTCCTCCACCAAACTTTACAGTTAGCACAATGCATCGGGGCAGGTAGCGTTCTCCTGGCATTCGCCAAACCCAGATTCGTCCGTTGGACTGCCAGATGGTGGTGTGATTCATCATTTTAGACAATGCGTTTCCACTGCTCCAGAGTCCAATGGCAGCGAGCTTTACACCACTCCAGCCGACACTTGGCATTGCGCATGGTAATTTTAGGCTTATGTGTGGCTGCTCGGCAATGCAAACCTATTTGATGAAGCTCCCGACGAACAGTTCTTGTTCTGACGTTGCTTTCAGAGACAGTTTGGAACAGATTGGATCTTGGTAGTTAGTGTTGCAACCGAGGACAGACGATTTATACGTGCTACACACTTCAGCACTCGTAAGTCCCATTATGTGAGCTTGTGTTGCCTACCACTTCATGGCTGAGCCGTTGTTGCTCCTAGACGTTTCCACTTCACAATAACAGCACTTACGTTTGACCAGGGCAGCTCTAGCGGGGCAGAAATTTGACAAACTTACTTGTTGGAAAGGTAGCTTAACGGTGCCACGTTAAAAGTCACTGAGCTCTTCAGTAAGGCCATTCTATTGCCGATGTTTGTCTATGGAGATTCCATGGCTCGATTTTATACACCTGTCACCAAATGGGTGTGGCTGAAATAGCGGAATCCACTCATTTGAAGGGGTGTCCACATACACTCTATATACAAAAGTATGTTGGAAGCTTGTGAAGCAGAGCTTTGTAAAACTGTCATCAGTAATTAAGCAAATTGCGTTATGGTAGACAGCATCCAAAGGTTTAAGACTAGTGGCTGCTGACTTCTGGTTCATGGTGTCACCATAGTCAAGAACTAGCAGGAAAGTTGACTGTACAATCTGCTTCCTGCTGTTCATGGAGAGGCAAGATCTATTTCTAGAAAAGAAGCCCACTTTAAATCCTAGTTTTTTAACTAGCTCATCAGTATGTTTTTAAATGTTAATCCAAATGCCCGGTATTTAAAGGCTGGAACCCGCTCAATGACAGAACCATCCAATGAGAGAATTTGTAGCCTATCTGAGTCATTTTTCCTTGAATTAGAGAAAAACATGCTGTATATTTAGTTTTGCCCACTTTAAGTACATGTTTTAAATTAGCAAGGGCTTTCTGTAATGTAACAAAATCAGATTGCATCTCTAACATAGGTTGGTCAACAGTCGGTCCATAATCATTTGCCTAAAAGATTCCTATGATAAACCAGAAGCAACAACTCCACTTTTTCATAAATATTCAATTCCAACTGCGGAGGAACACTTCAAAAGTTTTCTACACTCTCCAAAAAGATGAAATTTAAAATAATGTACGTATGTTCCACATTCCTTTTTACCCATCCTTTGATGAATTAATCAAGATCTTTAAGGATGATTGCTGATTTGTGTTGCCTTGCTTCTACAGTACCACTTAAAGGTTTGAACACACCTACTCATTCAAGGGTTTGTGTTTATTTTTACTATTTTCTACATTGTAGAATAATAGTGAAGATATCAAAACTATGATATAACACATTTCAAATCATGTAGTTACCAAAAAAGTGTTAGATTTTATATTTGAGATTCTTCAAAGTAGCCACCCTTTGCCTTGATGACAGTTTTTCACACTCTTGGCATTCTCTCAACCAGCTTCATGAGGTAGTCACCTGGATTGCATTTCAATGAACAGGTGTGCCTTGTTAATTTGTGGAATTGATTTCCTTCTTAATGTGTTTGAGCCAATCAGTTGTGTTGTGACAAAGTAAGGGTGACATACAGAAGATAGCCTTATTTGGTAAAATACCAAGTCCATGTTATAGCAAGAACAGCTCAAATAAGCAAAGAGAAATGACAGTCCATCATTACTTTGAGACATGAAGGTCAGTCAATTCGTAACATTTCAAGTACTTTGAAAGTTTCTTCAAGTGCAGTCACAAAAACCATCAAGGGCTATGATGAAACTGGCTCTCATGAGGACCGCCACATAAAAAGACCCAGAGTTACCTCTGCTGCAGAGGATAAGTTCATTTGAGTTACCAGCCTCAGAAATGTCAGCCCAAATATATGCTAAAGTAAAAGACACATCTCAACATTAACTATTCAGAGGAGACTGTGAGAATCAGGCCATCATGGTTGAATTGATGCAAAGATATCCCCTACTAAATGACACCAATAAGAAGAAGAGACTTGCTTGGGCCAATAAAGACGAGCAATGCACATTAGACCTTTAGACAAGTGAACAGGCATTGGTTGTGAACTATAAAACACACCCTTCTCTCCCCCACTACAAAAGCCCATTGACGAAAGTCAACCTCTTGTGTTCCCGATGACGTGAGGACTGCTGTCCATACGTTTAAAAGGGCTAATATCAACTACAGAACTAAGCTAAACTCAGTGTGATCTCTGGTTGCGAATGGTTGAACGACTACAACCTAGCGAAATTAACATTGTGTTCCCGATGAAGTGAGGACTGCTGTCCATACGTTTAGAAGGACAAATTTCAACGTGGAGGTGACGATCGCCACGCTGGAAGGATGAATGTGACTACACCAGCCAGAATATAGCATGAGCTTATAGTATGGCAACTTGGTATGAACTTT
Source organism: Salvelinus alpinus (assembly GCF_045679555.1). Lineage (NCBI taxonomy): Eukaryota > Metazoa > Chordata > Actinopteri > Salmoniformes > Salmonidae > Salvelinus > Salvelinus alpinus. The sequence goes on along the minus strand of NC_092105.1, from coordinate 53,201,680 downwards.
GAACTCTTATTCAGTAAGAAGTGATACATCCTAGACGTCGAGTTATCAGCAGCAGCTGTAAACATGCTTGGCCTCGGAAAAGACGGACAATCTCTTCAGAACGACAGGGTACTACATTGTATCCGTTCTACCACCAGACAACATGGTACTACAACGTATCTGTTCTACCACAAGACGACACACTACAACATATCTGTTCTACCATATTCTTCAAAGGACAAGGGAGATCTCTGCTGGGCAACCCAGCCTTCCATCTTCGACCAATCTATCGAAGCGCAGCTCAGAGTAAATATATTACTTGCATTTTCCTTTTCCGAATGGGCGGTTATTTAGAATGCATAAGATTCTGTATTTATGATAACATATCTTCATAAGGCCTGATAGAGACCCAATCCTTTTGTTCCTCAGTCTTCCCGCGCTTTCATTCAAGCCCAACCCCCTTTCTTTGTGTAACCAGCCGTCATATCAGTTTCGTCCGCTAGGGACGTTTTCTTTTATGACATAATTAGTAATCAATGTATGATCCATCCTGTGTATATGTAATTCTGTGTGATTATTTAGGTATTTAGCAAATAAATGCTTAAACCAAATGTTATATTCCTGATTCAACTTGTTAGCCAGGTTAGTGAAGATAACCAAGAATTGTATGATGTTCAGATGAGACTGAATAAGGTGACGATTAATATTTGACTGCTATTGACATACAATATTACCAGGTCTTTATTAAGAGTTTATTTCGGAAGACAACAGCTCTATAAATATTATTCCGTGGTGCCCCGACTTCCTAGTTAATTACATTTACATGATTAGTTTAATCAGGTAATATTAATCACAGATAATTGATTTTATAAAATACCATGTCATATAATTTAATCCATAGTAAAGAAATGACAAAGATTACCAGAACCCACTAGAATCTCCAATTACCTTGAATGAACTACAGGACAAAAAGACCGGTGGTGTTGATGGTATCCTCAATGAAATTATAAAATATACAGACAACAAATTCCTATTGGCTATACTATAACTCTTTAATTTTATAATCATCCTTAGCTCTGGCATCTTCCCCAATCCACAAAAGTGGAGACAAATTTGACCCCAATAACTACCATGGGATTTGGGTCAACAGCAACCTTGGGAAAATCCTTTGCATTATCATTAACAGCAGACTCATACATTTCCTCAGTGAAAACAATGTACTGAGCAAATGCCAAATTGTCTTTTTACCAAATTATCATATAACAGACCTCATATTCACCCTGCACACCCTAACTGACAAACAAACAAACCAAAACAAAGGTAAAGTCTTCTCATGCTTTGCTGATTTAAAAAATGCCTTCGACTGAATTTGGCATGAGGGTCTGCTATACAAATTGATGGAAAGTGGTGTTGGGGTAAAAACATACAATCCATGTACACAAACAACAAGTGTGCAATTAAAATTGGCAAAAAACACATGTATTTCTTCCCAAAGGGCCGTGGGGTGAGACAGTGATGCAGCTTAAACCCCACCCTCTTCAACATACACTACCGTTCAAAAGTTTGGGGTCACTTTGAAATGTCCTTGTTTTTGAAAGAAAAGCAGATTTTTTGTCCATTAACTTCTTTGTGATAGGGGGCAGCATTTTCACTTTTGGATGAATTGCGTGCCCATAGTGAACTGCCTCCTACTCTGTCCCAGATGCTAATATATACATATTATTATTACTATTGGATATAAAACATTCTGAAGTTTCTAAAACTGTTTGAATGATGTCTGTGAGTATAACAGAACTCATATGGCAGGCAAAAACCTGAGAAAAAATCCAAACAGGAAATGAGAATTCTGAGACTGTTCAATGTTCAACTCATCGCCTATTCAATTCCCTGTAAGATATGGATCTGTTTGCACTTCCTATGCCTTCCACTAGATGTCAACAGTCTGTAGAACGGGGAATGAAGCCTCTACTGTGATGTTGAGTCGGATGGCAGGTGTTTCAGTCATTGGTCTGGCAGAATGCCAGTTCCTGGTCACGCGCGTTCCAAACGATATTGTCTTGCTTTCCATAACTTCTAGAGACACAAAGGAATTCTCCGGTTGGAACGTTATTGGATAGTTATGATAACAACATCCTGAAGATTGATTCTCTACTTAGTTTGACCAGTTTATTCGACCTGTTACATAACTCTTTGAAGTTTTCGTCCGAGTTCGCCTGCATCTGCACGAGCGTTTGGACATGTGCACAAAACATGCTAGCAAAAGTAGCTACTTAGACATAAGTAATGGACATTATCGAACAAAACAACAATTTATTGTGGAACTAGGATTCCTGGGAGTGCATTTTGATGAATATCATCAAAGGTAAGGGAATATTTATGATGTAATTTCATATTTCTGTTGACTCCAACATGGCGGACTAATGTTGTTATATCTGAGCACAGTCAGATATTTTCCGTAAAGTTTTTTTTTAAATCTGACACAGCAGTTGCATTAAGAACAAGTGTATCTTTAATTCTATGTAAAACATGTATCTTTCATCAAAGTTTATGATGAGTATTTCTGTTATTTTACGTGGCTCTCTGCAATTTCTCCGGATATTTAGGAGGTATTTCTGAACATGGCGCCAACGTAAACCGAGATTTGTTCATATAAATATGCACATTATCGAACAAAACATAAATGTATTGTGTAACATGATGTCCTATGAGTGTCATCTGATGAAGATCATCAAAGGTTAGTGATTAACCAGGGCAAGGTGACCGGAAGCATGACCGAATACAAACAGTGTAGCTATTCTCTCCGCAAGGCAATCAAACAGGCCAAGTCTCAGTACAGAGACAAAATCGAGTCGAAATTCAACAGCTCAGACACAAGAGGTATGTGGCAGGGTCTACAGTCAATCACGGATTACAAAAAGAAAACCAGCCCCGTCGAGGACCAGGATGTCTTGCTCCCAGACAGGCTAAACAACTTTTTTGCCCGCTTTGAGGACAATACAGTGCCACTGACACGGCCCCCTACCAAAACCTGCGGGCTCTCCTTCACTGCAGCCGAGGTGAGTAAAACATTTAAACGTGTTAACCCTCGCAAGGCTGCAGGCCCAGACGGCATTCCCAGCCGCGTCCTCAGAGCATGCGCAGACCAGCTGGCTGGTGTGTTTACGGACATATTCAATCAATCCTTATCCCAGTCTGCTGTTCCCACATGCTTCAAGAGGGCCACCATTGTTCCTGTTCCCAAGAAAGCTAAGGTAACTGAGCTAAACGACTACCGCCCCGTAGCACTCACTTCCGTCATCATGAAGTGCTTTGAGAGACTAGTCAAGGACCATATCACCTCCACCCTACCGGACACCCTAGACCCACTCCAATTTGCTTACCGACCCAATAGGTCCACAGACGACGCAATCGCAACCACACTGCACACTGCCCTAACCCATCTGGACAAGAGGAATACCCATGTGAGAATGCTGTTCATCGATTACAGCTCAGCATTTAACACCATAGTACCCTCCAAACTCGTCATCAAGCTCGAGACCCTGGGTCTCGACCCCGCCCTGTGCAACTGGGTCCTGGACTTCCTGACGGGCCGCCCCCAGGTGGTGAGGGTAGGTAACAACATCTCCACCCCGCTGATCCTCAACACTGGGGCCCCACAAGGGTGCGTTCTGAGCCCTCTCCTGTACTCCCTGTTCACCCACGACTGCGTGGCCATGCACGCCTCCAACTCAATCATCAAGTTTGCGGATGACACTACAGTGGTAGGCTTGATCACCAACAACGACGAGACGGCCTACAGGGAGGAGGTGAGGGCCCTCGGAGTGTGGTGTCAGGAAAATAACCTCATACTCAACGTCAACAAAACAAAGGAGATGATTGTGGACTTCAGGAAACAGCAGAGGGAGCACCCCCCTATCCACATCGACGGGTCAGTAGTGGAGAAGGTGGAAAGTTTTAAGTTCCTCGGTGTACACATCACGGACAAACTGAACTGGTCCACCCACACAGACAGCGTTGTGAAGAAGGCGCAGCAGCGCCTCTTCAACCTCAGGAGGCTGAAGAAATTCGGCTTGTCACCAAAAGCACTCACAAACTTCTACAGATGCACAATCGAGAGCATCCTGTCGGGCTGTATCACCGCCTGGTACGGCAACTGCTCCGCCCACAACCGTAAGGCTCTCCAGAGGGTAGTGAGGTCTGCAGAACGCATCACCAGGGGCAAACTACCTGCCCTCCAGGACACCTACACCACCCGATGTCACAGGAAGGCCATAAAGATCATCAAGGACAACAACCACCCAAGCCACTGCCTGTTCACCCCGCTATCATCCAGAAGGCGAGGTCAGTACAGGTGCATCAAAGCAGGGACCGAGAGACTGAAAAACAGCTTCTATCTCAAGGCCATCAGACTGTTAAACAGCCACCACTAACATTTAGCGGCCGCTGCCAACATACTGACTCAACTCCAGCCACTTTAAAAATGGGAATTGATGGAAATTATGTAAAAATGTACCACTAGCCACTTTAAGCAATGCCACTTAATACAATGTTTACATACCCTACATTACCCATCTCATATGTATATATACTGTACTCTATATCATCTACTGCATCTTGCCATCTTTATGCAATACATGTACCACTAGCCACTTTAAACTATGCCACTTTATGTTTACATACCCTACAGTACTCATCTCATATGTATATACCGTACTCTATACCATCTACTGCATCTGCCATGCCGTTCTGTACCACCACTCATCCATATATCTTTATGTACATATTCTTTATCCCTTACACTTGTGTGTGTGTGTAAGGTAGTAGTGTGGAATTGTTAGGTTAGATTACTGTTGGTTATTACTGCATTGTCGGAACTAGAAGCACAAGCATTTCGCTACACTCGCATTAACATCTGCTAACCATGTGTATGTGACTAATAAAATTTGATTTGATTTGATTTGATTTGATTTGATTTGATTCATTTTATCTCTATTTCTGCTTTTTGTGACTACTGTATTTGGCTGGGAAAATGGCTGTGTTTTTCTGTGGCTATGTACTGAGCTAACATAATCGTTTGGTGTGCTTTCGCCATAAATCCTTTTTGAAATCAGACATGTTGGCTGGATTCACAACATGTGTAGCTTTAATTTGGTGTTTTTCATGTGTGATTTCATGAAAGATTGATTTTTATAGTAATATATTTGAATTTGGCGCGCTACATTTTTTCTGGCTTTTGGCCAAATGGGACGCTACCATCCCACATATCCCAGAGAAGTTAAAGTTGTCAGGTTTTGGCCAGGACTGTTCAGGTTTTGGTCACTAGATGTCCCCATTGCACCTTTTTTGTACCTTTTGTTTTTTCCTTGCTCTAATTATTGTTTGCACCTGTGTGTCGTTCCCTTGTTAGTATTTAAACCCTGTGTGTTCCTCAGTTCTTTGCTCAGTGTTTGTATGTTAGCACCCAGCCCCAGCCTTGTTGTGAACATATATTTATCTTATTGGATTTTCCAGAGGTTCTCTGGTTTAGTGCTTGTGTATTTTTGAGTAGTCTTTTGAGGTTTGTTTTTCCCTGCTGTTTTTACCACTTTGTGGAGTTTCTTTGTATTTTGGAGGATATCCATTTTGTGCCTCTTGGCTTTATTTTTGGACGTGGTGGATTTATATTCTTTGCCTGAAGATCTTGTCCTTTTATTAAACCACCATCTCTAGTACTGCTGAGTCTGCCTCATCTTCTGGGTTCTGCCGACTATTAGTGACTGTTTCTCTCACCGGGTCCTGACAAAAGTAACAATAAATTGATCATAAATACAGTGTAGACGTTGTAAATGACTATTGTAGCTGGAAATGGCAGATTTTTAATGAAAAATCTACATAGGCTACAGAGGCCCAATGTCAGCAACCATTACTCCTGTGTTCCAATGGCACGTTGTGTTAGCTAATCCAAGTTTATGATTTTAAAAGGCTAATTGATTATTAGAAAACCCATTTGCAATTATGTTAGCACAGCTGAAATCTGTTGTCCTGATTACCGGGCAAGGATGGCATTAATCAGAGAGGCAACAAAGAGACCAAAGATAACCCTGAAGGAGCTGCAAAGCTCCACAGCAGAGATTGGAGTATCTGTCCATAGGACTACTTTAAGACTCAGTGCTGGGCTTTACGGAAGAGTGGCCAGAAAAAAGCCATTGTTTAAAGAAAAAAATAAGCAAACACGTTTGGTGTTTGTCAAAATGCATTTGGGAGACTCCCAAAACATATGGAAGAAGCTAAGATGAGACTAGAATTGAGCTTTTTTGCCACCAAGGAAAACACTATGTCAGGTGCAAACCCAACACCTCTCATCACCTCGAGAACCCCATCACCACAGTGAAGCATGGAAGCATGGTGGTGGCTGTTTTTCATCAGCAGGGAGTGGGAAACTGGTCAGAATTGAAGGAATGATGGTAGGCGCTAAATACAGGGACATTCTTGAGGGAAACCTGCTTCAGTCTTCCAGAGATTTGAAACTGAGACAGAAGTTCACCTTTCAGCAGGACAATGACCCTAAGCATACTGCTGAAGCAACACTCGAGCAGTTTAATAAGGGGAAACATTTACATGTCTTTGAATGGCCAAGTCAAAGCCCAGACCTCAATCCAATTGAGAATCCCAGTGGCTAGATGTGCCAAGCTGATAGAGACATACCCCAAGATACTTGCAGCTGTAATTGCTGCAAAACTTGGCTCTACAAAGTATTGACTTTGGGGGGGGTGAATAGTTATGCACGCTAAAGTTTTCAATTTTTTTGTCTTGATTCTTGTTTGTTTCACAATAAATATTTAGCATTTAGCATTTTCAAAGTGGTAGGCATGTTGTGTAAATCAAATGATACAAACTTCCCAAAAAGTAATTTTATTTCCAGGTTGTAAGGCAACAACATAGGAAAAATACCAAGGGGGGTGAATACTTACGCATGCCAATGTAGTTTTGTCATCCGATGCAAAATTGCATCAACTGGGGTGTAGCTTCTACTTTCTACATTTGATCATTATTGCTCGACTGCCTCTATGCTTTTTGTATGCCTACAGGTAATCCTCTGGGTCTGCAGGTACTTGTTCAAACCCATACTGAATCAGGTCCAACTCTGCTGTCTGTTGTCAGATAGATTTGCAGGTGTGGTGAGGGTGAGTCAGCATGGCATCAGTGAGAGGCAGGCAAAAATCTCTGGCTCTGGAGCATCTGGAGTCAGTCATGAGCAGGTTCTCTGGGAGTCTGGATTGCTACGATCTGCCGGACGACACCAACGAGGAAGTGGTCCTTTGCTGTCATGGTGACCATTGCAATATGAAGCTACCAGGCCAATGACTGGTCAATTGTCACCTCAAGATGCCTGGCACACACACACATGCATGCACACACACACACACACACACACACACACACACACACACACACACACACACACACACACACACACACACACACACACACACACACACACACACACACACACACACACACACACACACACACACACAATCATCCAGTTTATATAAGTATAGCTTGATTCAGTATGTTTTGTTTTTGCAATTGTAATCCCCTTCTTAATTTTTCAGAGACTATAATCATTCCTATTCAAGCAATTTACAACTTTCTTCGGTTCAAGTCCTTTGATTGTGTGGTGTTTCTGGAGAACTCTCCTGTCTTATGTTAGTGAACATTTCTCCTTTGCCAAGATAATCCATCCACCTGACAGTTGTGGCATATGAAGAAGCTGATTAAACAGCATGATCATTACACAGGTGCACCTTTTGCTGGGGACAATAAAAGGCTGCTTTAAAATCTGCAGTTTTGTCATACAACACAATGCCACAGATGTCTCAAGTATTGAGGGAGCGTGCAATTGGCGTGCTGACTGCAGGAATGTCCACCAGAGCTGTTGCCAGATAATTTAATGTTAATTTCTCTACCATAAGTTGCCTCCAACGTTGTTTTAGAGAATTTGGATGTTGGTCCAACCAGACTCACAACCGCAAACCACATGTATGGGGTTGTGTGGGCGAGCGCTTTGCTGATGTCAAGGCTGTGAACAAAGTGCCCCATTGTGATGTTGGGGTTATGGTATGGGCAGGCATAATAGATAACAAACAGAATTGCATTTTATTGATGGCAATTTGAGTGCACCAGACATTGAGCACGTTCTGGGATGCTCTGGATCAACGTGTTCGACAGTGTATTCCAGTTCCTGCCAATATCCAGCATCTCCACACAGCCACTGAAGAGGATTGGGGCAACATTCCACAGGCCACAATCAAAAGCCTGAACGACTATATGCGAAGGAGACGTGTCACGCTGAATGAGGCAAATGGTGGTCAGACAAGATACTGACTGGTTTTCAGATCAAAGCCCCTATCTTTTCTCTAAGTGTGCTTACATCCAGATTGGATATCTGTTTTCCCAGTCATGTGTAATCCATAGATTATGGCCTAATTCATTTATTTAAATGGACTGATTTCCTTTGAAATGAATGCATTTTGCATTTATATTTTTGTTCATTAGAATTTAGAGTTTCTAATTTAGACTCCAAATTCTCGTTAGCCTCTTTGCTTTAATTCAGTTATGGGAAAGCTATCCCTCAGCATATCCTTTCTATCATGTAATACTGATGCAATATTTTTCAAGATGTAGTGTAAATGTAATGTGCTGTACTGAATTGTGAAAAAGCTAAAGGAAGACCAGGAAGTGAAAATTCTGAAAATGGGGCTCTGTGTCAGGGCCTGCCTATTCAACTGGCTTATATTTATCGATATACATGCACTTCATACGCCTTCCACTAGATGTCAACAGGCAGTGGAAGGTGGAATGGGGTGTCTAGCTTGATCTGAGGTCGAACAAGAGCTAGAGATACACATCTTGTGAATCCAGCCATCATTTCCGATTTTTTAAATGTTTTACAGCGAAAACACAATATGTATTTCTATTAGCTAAACACAATAGCAAAAGACTCAACCGCATATTTTCACCATTTTTTTACCGCATAGGTAGCTATCACAAAACTGACCAAATAGAGATATAATTAGTCACTAACCAAGAAACAACTTCATCAGATGACAGTCTTATAACATGTTATACAATAAATCTATGTTTTGTTCGAAAATGTGCATATTTGAGGTATAAATCATAGTTTTACATTGCAGCTACAATCACAAATAGCACCGAAGCAGCCAGAATATTTACAGAGAGCAACGTGAAATACCTAAATACTCATCATAAAACATTTCTGAAAAACCGATGGTGTACAGCAAATTAAAGACAAACATCTTGTGAATCCAGCCAATATTTCAGATTTTTTAAGTGTTTTACAGCGAAAACACAATATAGCATTATATTAGCTTACTACAATAGTCTACCACACTACCGCATTCATTCATCAAGGCACGTTAGCGATAGCAATAGGCACGTTAGCGTTAGCGAATAAACCAGCAAAAGATATTACATTTCACTAACCTTCATAAACCTTCCTCAGATGACAGTCCTATAACATCAGGTTATACATACACTTATGTTTTGTTCGAAAATGTGCATATTTAGAGCTGAAATCAGTGGTTATACAATGTGCTAACGTAGCATCTTTTTCCCAGAATGTGCGGATATTTCGATTAGACTCTCACCTATTCTGACCAAATAGCTATTCATAAACATTACAAAAAAATACATGTTGTATAGGAAACGATAGATCCATTAGTTCTTAATGCAATCGCAGTGTTAGAATTCTAAAAATATCTTCATTACGACATAAGACTTAGTTATGGTAAGGGAATGCCCAAAACCTGAGCGCAAAGCTACTAGTACACAGTTCGACAGATATATGTAATAGCATCACAAAATGGTTCCTACTTTTGGTGATCTTCCATCAGAATGTTGTACAAGGGGTCCTTTGTCCAGAACCGTCTTTGTTTGGTATTAGAACGTTCTTTTTCCCTCTTGAATTAGCAAGCACACTGGCCAAGTGGCGCGAAGCTATCCTTCCTGAACATATGCAGACAAAGCAACACGCCTAACGTCCCGAAAAAATTTCAATAATCTAATAAAACTATATTGAAAAAACATACTTTACGATGATATTGTGACATGTATCAAATAAAATCAAAGCCGGAGATAGTATTCGCCTATAACGACAGTTTTTCAGAAGGCAATAACAGGTCCCTCCATGCGCCTTGCAGAAAACAGAAAATGTAGGACACGTCGTTCCAAGAGGTTTCTTTCCATCTCAGACCGAGATAATCAACTCATTTCTTCTCTCACTTCCTCTTGACATCTAGGGGAAGGTGTATGATGTGCACGTTTAGTCATACGTATCATGCCCATTTATAGGCAGGTCCTTGAACAGAACATCGATTTCAGACTTTCCACTTCCTGGTCAGAAAGTGTGCTGCCAAATGAGTTCTGTTTTACCCACAGACAAAATTCAAACGGTTTTAGAAACTAGAGAGTGTTTTCTATCCAATAGTAATAATAATATGCATATTGTACGAGCAAGAATTGAGTACGAGGCCGTTTAAATTGGGCACGATTTTCCCCCAAAGTGAAAACAGCGCCCTCTGTCCTCATCAGGTTAAAGTTGGTTGCCAACTGCCATATAAATTCCAAAGAAGAAAAAGCCTGAAGGAGGAGAGATTACTAGAAACAAACTCGGTTTACCCTTTTATCTGTGACTTAATTGTCGGAGTAGAGGATCTTCAGAAAAAAAAGCAACCCAATGTTTATATTCCAGGACAAATTAGCAAATTAGCTAGCCAGAAATGTTTAATATTTATCGACCTGTCCCCAAATGTTTATAGTTTGTTCAGAGTTCGTTTTGATGTTTCAACCTACGTGTCCTGATCGCGCCTGGTGTGGAAGGACAAAATCAACATGCGCCCGATGGCGCATGCGGACAGCATGTTAGCCTACTATAAAATATAGTAGCCTAAGTGTGTCTTGTCTGTTTTATTAACAAAATAATTATTGATTTCATGTGCATGCCAGAGACATGTAGGCTGCACTGACCAGTAATGTAAACTCAAAATATGCCATTCTACTGTTTGAAAATACCTATTATTCATCCTATAATGTTTCTTAGGACCTGCCTAAACAAATTAATATTGGATTTATTTTTGATGGTGTATATCTTCAATGGATTTATTCAAATGGACACCCACCCACATCTGCTCACCACTACTACCACTACCACCACTACTGCCTATTTGTAAGGCGGTCATATAAAACAAAATACAGGCAAAATACTGTAAATCCTGAGTGAAAGCAGTAATAGTAATAATTTAACGTATTAGGCCTCCTAATCAATAGGGGAACCAAAAGCACCACTTCAAAAGTAAGTAGTCATTTCTAGGGTCAGAGTGAAAGTAACAAAAAACTGCTTTCTAAAGCTGAAATACACTGCTCAAAAAAATTAAGGGAACACTAAAATAACACATCCTAGATCTGAATGAATGAAATATTCTTATTTAATACTTTTTTCTTTACATAGTTGAATGTGCTGACAACAAAATCACACAAAAATGATCAATGGAAATCAAATTGATCAACCCATGGAGGTCTGGATTTGGAGTCACACTCAAAATTAAAGTAGAAAACCACACTACAGGCTGATCCAACTTTGATGTAATGTCCTTAAAACAATTCAAAATGAGGCTCATTAGTGTGTGTGGCCTCCACGTGCCTGTATGACCTCCCTACAACGCCTGGGCATGCTCCTGATGAGGTGGCGGATGGTCTCCTGAGGGATCTCCCAGACCTGGACTAAAGCATCCGCCATCTCCTGGACAGTCTGTGGTGCAACGTGGCGTTGGTGGATGGAGCGAGACATGATGTCCCAGATGTGCTCAATTGGATTCAGGTCTGGGGAACGGGCGGGCCAGTCCATAACATCAATGCCTTCCTCTTGCAGGAACTGCTGACACACTCCAGCCACATGAGGTCTGAGGAACCCAGGGCCAACAGCACCAGCATATGGTCTCAAAAGGGGTCTGAGGATCTCATCTCGGTACCTAATGGCAGTCAGGCTACCTCTGGCGAGCACATGGAGGGCTGTGCGGCCCCCCAAAGAAATGCCACCCCACACCATGACTGACCCACCACCAAACCGGTCATGCTGGAGGATGTTGCAGGCAGCAGAACGTTCTCCATGGCGTCTCCAGACTTGTCACGTCTGTCACGTGCTCAGTTTGAACCTGCTTTCATCTGTGAAGAGCACAGGGCGCCAGTGGCGAATTTGCCAATCTTGGTGTTCTCTGGCAAATGCCAAACGTCCTGCACAGTGTTGGGCTGTAAGCACAACCCCCACCTGTGGACGTCGGGCCCTCATACCACCCTCATGGAGTCTGTTTCTGACCGTTTGAGCAGACACATGCACATTTGTGGCCTGCTGGAGGTCATTTTGCAGGGCTCTGGCAGTGCTCCTCCTGCTCCTCCTTGCACAAAGGCGGAGGTAGCGGTCCTGCTGCTGGGTTGTTGCCCTCCTACGGCCTCCTCCACGTCTCCTGATGTACTGGCCTGTCTCCTGGTAGCACCTCTATGCTCTGGACACTACGCTGACAGCAAACCTTCTTGCCACAGCTCGCATTGATGTGCCATCCTGGATGAGCTGCACTACCTGAGCCACTTGTGTGGGTTGTAGACTCCGTCTCATGCTACCACTAGAGTGAAAGCACCGCCAGCATTCAAAAGTGACCAAAACATCAGCCAGGAAGCATAGGAACTGAGAAGTGGTCTGTGGTCACCACCTGCAGAACCACTCCTTTATTGGGGGTGTCTTGCTAATTGCCTATAATTTCCACCTGTTGTCTATTCCATTTGCACAACAGCATGTGAAATTTAATGTCAATCAGTGTTGCTTCCTAAGTGGACAGTTTGATTTCACAGAAGTGTGATTGACTTGGAGTTACATTGTGTTGTTTAAGTGTTCCCTTTATTTTTGTGAGCAGTGTATATATGTTGAATAGTCCAAATACCTACAGTGTACAAACCATAACTATTGATTACATATGCAGACAGCACCTGTAAAGGCTTTGTTTCATAAATGAGCTTACCAATTGATTCTGCCTGGCCTGTAAAACATTCAAGTGAATCTTAATCCCTTAAATGAACCATTCATTTCCTGAAATGAAACATGTGGGCCAATCAAACTTCAGGATCACACGAGAGTCACCAGGTTACCTGACTAGAATACATATTTTATGTAACATCCTTCCTATTTTATGACTAGACATCTATTAGTTTGGGATGATGTAATGCAAACACCAGTCTGAGCTTCCACATCCAACCTTTAAGACATCTAGTGTCAAGCCACTGTATATACACTAGCATCCATTGACAGTACTACAATATACAGTGCCTTCTTAAAGTATTCAAACCCCTTGACTTTTTCCACATTTTGTCAGGTTACATTTAGGTTACAGACTTATTCTAAAATGGATTACATCATTTTTTCCCTCATCAGTCTACACACAATACCCCATAATGACAAAGTAAAAACAGGTATTTATAAATTTTTGCTAATTTATAAAAAATAAAAAAAAACGGATAATATTTGCGTACGTATTCAGACCCTTTACTCAGTACTTGAAGCACCTTTGGTAGGAATTACAGCCTCAAGTCTTCTTGGGTATGACGCTAAGCTTGGAACACCTGTATTTGGGGAGTTTTTCCCCATTCTACTCTGCAGATCCTCTCAAGCTTTGTCAGGTTGGATGGGGACTTTTGCTGCACAGCTATTTTAAGGTCTCTCCAAAGATGTTTGATCTAGTTCAAGTCCGAGATCTGGCTGGGCAACTTAAGGACATTCGGAGACTTGTCCCGAAGCCACTCCTGTGTTGTCTTAGCTGTGTGGTTAGGGTCGTTGTCCTGTTCAAAGGGGAACCTTCACCCCAGTCTGAGGTCCTGAGAGCTCTGGAGCAGGTTTTTATCAAGGATCTCTCTGTACTTTGCGCCGTTCATCTTTGCCTTGATCCTGACTAGTCTCCCAGTCCCCACCAGCTGAAAAACATCCCCACAGCACAGTGCTGCCACCACAATGCTTTACCGTAGGGATGGTGCCAGGTTTCCTCCAGATGTGACGCTTGGCATTCAGACCAGAGAATCTTGTTTTTCATGGTTTAAGTCTTTAGGTGCCAAGTGGGCTGTCATCTGTCTTTTACTGAGTGGCTCCCGTCTGGTCACTCTATCATAAAGGCTTGACTGGTGGAGGAGTGCTGCAGAGATGGTTGTCCTTCTGGAAGGTTCTCCCATCTCCACACAGGAACTCTGGAGCTCCCTAACTAAGGCCCTTCTCCCCGATTGCTCAGTCAGGAAGAGCCTTGGTGGTTCTTGGGGACCATCAATGCTGCAGACATTTTTTGGTACCCTTCCCCAGATCTGTCCCTCAACAAAATCCAGTCTCGGAACTCTATGGACTATTCCTTCGAACTCATGGCTTGGTTTTCTGACATGCACTGTCAACTGTGGGACCTTATATAGACAGTTGTTTGACTTTCCAAATCATGTCCAATCAATTGAATTTACCAAAGGTAGACTCCAATCAAGTTGTAGAAACAGCTCAAGGATGATCAATGGAAACAGGATGCCTGCTCTCAATTTCGAGTCTCATAGCAAAGGGTCTGAATACTTATGTAAACATGATATCTGTTTTTTATTTTAAATACATTTGCAAAAAAATCTACAAATCTGTTTTCGCTTTGTCATTATGGGGTATTGTGTTTAGATTACTGAAGATTTGTTTTATTTAATCCATTTTAGAATAAGGCTGTAACGAAAGAAAATGTGGAAAGAGTGAAGGTGTCTGAATACTTTCCAAAGGCACGAACAATATGCTAACAAGTTCTTAAGTGTTTACATATTTGATAATCTCTTAAATACAGAGAAAGCACTATCTCAAACATTGGTAGAAGATGAAAAGTGACAGCGTGGAGAACATACATCATACAGTGTAACGTGAGACATCCACAACCTCATGTACATAATCATTTCTCAATTATTACACAACAACAAACCGAAACTTCACCACTGGGTAGGTCAACTGGTTAAAGAGAGATCAGGTGGGCTTTGGAGCTACAGCAAACAATGGAAAGGAAGGGTGCTCAACAATGACAAAAATCATGAGAATCGCTTACCACTTTCAAAAGGACTAATTTGAGGTAAAAAGGAGTAGGAGCACTCAACAAAAAAGGCAGAGAAATCAATCTGCCATTTTTGTTGAGTGCTCCTACTCCTTCTTACCTTAAATGAGTCCTTTTGGAAGTTTTTCTTGGTAAGCCATTCTCGTGGACAAAGAGAGCACTTACCTTGCTTGATGACCTACAGGGGACAGAGGGGAAACCAGACAGCCCACTCCTGCTCAGTCCTCCTTCTGCTCTCCTATCCTCTTCCTCCTGCTCTTCTGAAAATTAAAGACCACTTCTCTCCTCCTAAACTTCCTGTATATGATTCACCCACCACTCATCCGTCTGTCTCAGTTGCAGTTGCTATGGTAGCCGAGCTACACCGTCAAAGTGTCCATGTAGTCCTGCTGTGTCATACCTCTCAGGTTTTGGTGTCTTCAGGGAAGAAAGTGGCTTCGATGAATATCAAAACAATAAAACACTTCCATTCAAAACTTCCATTCACATGCTTTACAAGCTGAATAGATTAAAAGGGATGAGAGACAAGGATGGGTGTATCAGAGTGAGTATGGTCTCATTGTTACGTCCATCGTCAGAATGAGACCAAAGCGCAGCGTGGAAAGTGTACATCTTCACCAAAAACAACAAAAGATCAACGAACGTAAAGTTCTGCAGGGCTATACAGCTACTATGCAAAAACAACATCCCACAAACTAGGGTGGAAAAACAGGCTGCCTAAGTATGATTCCCAATCAGAGATAACGACAGACAGCTGCCTCTGATTGGGAACCATACTCAGCCAACAAAGAAATAGAAAACTAATGTGTGTGTGTGTGTGTGTGGTCAAAGGCAGGGCTCTAAATAGCATTTCTGTTACAAAGTCAGGGTCAGAACGTTTCTAGCATGAGAGCTACAAAAGAAAAATGAAACATGTCGCGAGCTAATACTTTTTTTCTAGCTTTCAAAGGCACATTCTTTTCTTGTCCCCTGCAACTCTTCCCCGGGTCCTTAGTATACAAGAGAAAGTAGTGCAGTATGTTTTCTGTCAATATACCTGTTAAAAAATTATGGATAATAAACAACTCTAAGTGGAGGTTGTATAAAATCTGTGATATATTTCCCCAAATTCTGTTTTATATTTTCCCTAATTACGTTTTCACGTTTTTATTTTATTTTTGCTGGTTTTACGTTTTTGCTTGTTTTTCACCCTCAAAATTACAATTTTTCATAGAGAAGCAAAGAAAATGAATGTTCTGAGTCCATGTCAATGGCTAAATCACATCAGAATACCTTTTTTTGGGGAGTCTGGAAGAAGAAAACGAACACATTTTGAGTGTATTTCCCCTTTAATTGTGCATCTGGCCCTTCAATTGTCCATCTAGCGAGTGAGGAATGTGCAATCTAATGCGGTGGTCAAGTGATGCAGGCCTACTGCTGCTGATCATTTCATGGCAAAGTTTGCAAATAAAAAATAATAGATACAAATGATATACAGTTGAAGTCGGAAGTTTACATACACTAAGGCTGGAGTCATTAAAACTCCTTTTTCAACCACTTCACACATTTCTTGTTAACAAACTATAGTTTTGGCAAGTCGGATAGGACATCTACTTTGTGCATAACACAAGTAATTTTTCCAACAATTGTTTACAGACAGATTATTTCACTTATAATTCACTGTATCACAATTCCAGTGGGTCAGAAGTTTACATACACTAAGTTGACTGGGCCTTTAAACAGCTTGGAAAATTCCAGAAAATGATGTCATGGCTTTAGAAGCTTCTGATAGTCTAATTGACATAATTTGAGTCAATTGGAGGTATACCTGTGGATGTATTTCAAGGCCTACCTTCAAACTCAGTGCCTCTTTGCTTGACATCATGGGAAAATCAAAAGAAATCAGCCAAGACCTCAGAAAACAATTGTAGACCTCCAAAAGTCTGGTTCATCCTTGGGAGCAATTCCAAACGCCGGAAGGTACCATGTTCATCTGTACAAACAATAGTACACAAGTATAAACACCATGGGATCAGACAGCCGTCATACCGCTCAGGAAGGAGACGTGTTCTTTCTTCTAGAGATGAACGTACTTTGGTGCAAAAAGTGCAAATCAATCTCAGAACAACAGCAAAGGACCTTGTGAAGATGCTGAAGGAAACAGGTACAAAAGTATCTATATCCACAGTAAAACCGGGTTACAGTCCGGAGCCTCCAGAGACGATCTCCAGTCCGGAGCATCCGGCGACGGTCCCCAGCCCGGGGTCTCCGGCGACGGTCCCCAGCCCGGGGTATCCGGCGACGGCCCACAGCCCGGGGTCTCCGGGGACGGTCTCCACCCCGGGGTCTCCGGCGATGATCTACAGTCCAGAGCCTTCGGCGATGAGCCACGGTTCAGCTCATCAAAGGCGGAGAGACCAGGGTAAAGATGGGGGGCGGCGTCTAGAACCAGAGCCGCCACCGAGGGTAGATGCCCACCCGGACCCTCCCCTATAAGTTCAGGTTTGCGGTCGGGGGTCCGCACCTTTGGGGGGGGGGGGGTTACTGTCACGCCCTGATCTTAGTTATATATGTTTTCTGTATTATTTTGGTCAGGTCAGGGTGTGACGAGGGTGGGTATGTCTGTTTTTTCTTGTCTAGGGTTTTTGTTTATCTATGGGGATTTTGTATGTCTAGGTAATGTAGGTCTATGGTGGCCTGAATTGGTTCCCAATCAGAGGCAGCTGTTTATCTTTGTCTCTTATTGGGGATCCTATTTAGGTTGCCATTTTCCATTTAGATTTTGTGGGTTATTGTCTATGTGTAGTTGCATGTCAGCACTCGGTTTAAATAGCTTCACGTTCATTTTGTTGTTTTGTTAGTTTGTTTAGTGTTCTTCATTAATAAAAGAAGAATGTATTCAAATCACGCTGCGTCTTGGTCTCATCGTTATGACGAACGTGATAGTATACATATACATAGCTACACCCACCGTTGACAATGTGGGTATGTATGTGTATGTACAGTATATATATTTTTATATTGTACATACACATACATACCCACATTGTCAACGGTGGGTGTAGCTGGTGCATAGAGGTTAGGTGCAGGAGAGCAGAGATGAGTGGACAAAGCACTTTACTGAGGCAATCATTATAACCGAACGCAAAACAAATGCCCAATGAACAAGTGAGGCGGCACAAAGTACCACAACAACGTACAAAGTACCGGCTGCCATAAAGCACGGGTATAAAACAGAACCCAGGCGCAAACCAGCCGGAAGCGTGCCGACCTGACAATAAACAAGTACACATACAGACATGGGGGGAACAGAGGGTACACGACAAGTAATGAGGGAAATGTAAACCAGGTGTGTGGGAAAACAAGACAAAACAAAATGGAAAATGAAAGGTGGATCGGCGATGGCTAGAAGACTGGTGACGTCGACCACCGAACGCCGCCCGAACAAGGAGAGGAACCGACTTCGGCGGAAGTCGTGATACACATGTACATAAACTCAGCAAAAAAAGAAACGTCCTCTCACTGTCAACTGCGTTTATTTTCAGCATTTTCAGTTTTGGAGGCAAAACATTACTGAACATAACGCGTCAATGTAAACTAAGATTTTTGGAAATAAATATGAAATTTATCAAACAAAACATACATGTATTGTGTAACAGGAAGTCCTATGAGTGTCATCTGATGAAGTTCATCAAAGGTTAGTGATTAATTTTATCTCTATTTCTGCTTTTTGCGACTCCTCTCTTTGGCTGGAAAAATGGCTGTGTTTTTCTGTGACTAGGCTCTGACCTAACATAATCGTTTGTGGTGCTTTCGCCGTAAAGCTTTTTTGAAATCGGACACTGTGGTGGGATTAACAACAAGTTTATCTTTAAAATAGTGTAAAATACTTATGTTTGAGGAGATTTCTGTTGTTTGAATTTGGCGCCCTGCACTTTCACTGGATGTTGTCATATTGATCCCGTTAGCGGGATTTCAGCCATAAGAAGATACCATGTGTAAATATGTGTATGAACATAAGGTTCAACAACTGAGACATAAACTTGAACAAGTTCCACAGACATGTGACTAAGAGAAATGGAATAATGTGTCCCTGAACAAAGGGTGTGCCAAAATCAAAAGTAACAGTCAGTATCTGGTGTGGCCACCAGCTGCATTAAGTACTGCAGTGCATCTCCTCCTCATGGACTGCACCAGATTTGCTCGTTCTTGCTGTGAGATGTTACTCCACTCTTCCACCAAGGCACTTGCAAGTTCCAGGATATTTCTGGGGGGAATGGCCTTAGCCCTCACCCTCCGATCCAACAGGTCCCAGACGTGCTCAATTGGATTGAGATCATGGACATCATGCACAGAACGAGCAGAAAGGCTGGTGGCATTGTCATGCTGGAGCGTCATGTCAGGATGAGCCTGCAGGAAGGGTACCACATGAGGGAGGAGGATGTCTTCCCTGTAATGCACAGCGTTGATATTGCCTGTAATGACAACAGGCTCAGTCCGATGATGCTGTGACACACTGCCCCAGACCATGACGGAGCCTCCACCTCCAAATCGATCCCGCTCCAGAGTACAGGCCTCAGTGTAACGGTCATTCCTTCGACGATAAACAAGAAACCGACCATCACCCCTGCTGAGACAAAACCGCGACTTATCAGTGAAGAGCACTTTTTGGCAGTCCTGTCTAGTCCAGCGACGGTGGGTTTGTGCCCATAGAAACTTTGTTGTTGCTGGTGATGTCTGGTGAGGACATGCCTTACAACAGATCTACAGTCCCTCAGTCCAGCCTCTCTCAGACTATTGCGGACAGTCTGAGCACTGATGGAGGGATTGTGCGTTTCTGGTGTAACTTGGTCAGTTGTTGTTGCCATCCTGTACCTGTCCTGCAGGTGTGATGTTCGGATGTACCGATCCTGTGCAGGTGTTGTTATGCGTGGTCTGCCACTGCGAGGATGATCAGATGATCAGATCAGATGTCCATGTTTCCCTGTAGTGCTGTCTTAGGCGTCTCACAGTACGGACATTGCAATTAATTGCCCTGACCACATCTGCAGTCCTCATGCCTCCTTGCAGCATGCATAAGGCACATTCACGCAGATGAGCAGGGACCCTGGGTTTCTTTCTCTCTGTGTTTTTCAGAGTCAGTAGAAAGTCCTCTTTAGTGTCCTACATTTTCATAACTGTGACCTTAAATGATCGGCTATGAAAAGCCAACTGACCTTATTCTTGAGGTGCTGACCTGTTGCACCCTCGACAACTACTGTGAATATTATTTGACCATGCTGGTCATTTATGAACACATGAACATCTTGGCCATGTTCTGTTGTAATCTCCACCCGGCACAGCCAGAAGAGGACTGGCCACCCCTCATAGCCTGGTTCCTCTCTAGGTTTCTTCCTATGTTTTTCTACATTGTAGAAAAATAGTGAAGACATCAAAACTTTCAAATAACAAATATGGAATCAGGTAGTAACCAAAAAAGAAGCCACTGCTCCAAAACCACCATAAGAATTCCAGGCTACGGTTTCAACTGCACATGGGGACAAAGATTGAACTTTTTGGAGAAATGTCCTCTGGTCTGATGAAACAAAAAAAAACTGTTTGGCCATAATGATCATCGTTACGTTTGGAGGAAAAAGGGGAGACTTGCAAGCTGAAGAACACCATCCCAACTGTGAAGCACGGGGGTGGCAGCATCTAGTTGTGGGGGTGCTTTGCTGCAGGAGGGACTGATGCACTTCACAAAATAGATGGCATCATGAGGGAGGAAAATTTTGTGGATATATTGAAGCAACATCTCAAGACATCAGTCAGGAAGTTAAAGATTGGTCATAAATGGGTCTTCGAATGGACAATGACCCCGAGCATACTTCCAAAGTTGTGGCAAAATGGCTTAAGGACAACAAAGTCAAGGTATTGGAGTGGCCATCACAAAGCCCTAACCTCAATCCTATAGAAAATGTGTTGGCAGAACTGAAAAAGTGTGTGCGAGCAAGAAGGTCTTACAACCCTGACTCAGTTACACAAGCTCTGTCTTGAGGAATGGGCGAAAATGTCACGCCCTGATTTCTCTATTTGGTTAGTTCAGGGTGTGATTTGGAGTGGGCATTCTATGTTGTCTATTTCTTTGTTTTTGGCCAAGTATGGTTCCCAATCAGAGGCAGCTGTCTATCGTTGTCTTTGATTGGGGATCATACTTAGGCAGCCCCTTTTCCCACTTTCTGTTGTGGGATCTTGTCTTTTTGTGTTGCATAGTTTTGCACTCCTAGCTTTACGTTCGTTGAGTTGTTTCTTGTTTTTTTTGGTGGAACATTTAAATTAAAGGAAAATGTACGCCTACCACGCTGCACCTTGGTCTCATTCTAAAGACGAACGTAACACAAATTTCACCCAACTTATTGTGGGATGCTTGTGGAAGGCTACCCAAAACGTTTGACCCAAGTTAAACAATTTAAAGGCAATGCTACCAAATACTAATTGAGTGTATGTAAACTTCTGACCCCCTGGGATTGAAATGAAAGAAATAAAAGCTGAAATAAATTGTTCTCTCTAATATTAATTTCACATTCTTAAAATAAAGTGGTGATCCTAACTGACCTAAGACAGGGGATATTTATTAGGATTAAATGTCAGTAATTGTGAAAAACTGTGTTTAAATGTGTTTGTAAACTTCCTTCTTCAACTGTATTTGGCTAAGGTGTTTGTAAACTTCCGACTTCAACTGTATATTCCTTGGTCTGTTAAGTCCAAATTTGAGATTTTTGGATCCAAACGCGGTGTCTTTGTGAGACACAGAGTAGGTGAACGGAGGATCTCTGCCTGTGTGGTTCCCACTGTGAAGCATGGAGGAGGAGGTGTTATGTTATGGGGGTGCTTTGCTGGTGACACTGACTGTGATTTATTTAGAATTCAAGGCATACTTAACCAGCATGGCTACCACAGCATTCTGCAGCGATACACCATCCCATCTGGTTTGTGCTTAGTGGGACTATCATTTTTTTTCAACTGGACAATGACCCAACACCTGGACAATGACCCAACACACCTCCAGGCTGTGTAATGGCTATTTGACCAAGAAGGAGAGTGATGGAGTGCTGCATCAGTTGACCTGGCCTCCCCAATCACCCGACCTCAACCTAATTGAGATGGTTTGGGATGAGTTGGACCACAGAGTGAAGGAAAAGCAGCCAACAAGTGCTCAGCATATGTGAGAACTCCTTCAAGACTGTTGGAAAAGCATTCCAGGTGAAGCTGGTTGATAGAATGCCAAGAGTGTGCTAAGTTGTCATCAAGACAGGTTACTTTGAAGAATCTAAAATTCTTATCACTTTTTTGGTTACTACAAGGTTATATATGTGTTATGTCTTAACAGTTATTTTAAAATGTGGAAAATAGTAAAAATAATAGAAAAACCATTGAATGAGTAGGTGTGTCCAAGCTTTTGACTGGTACTGGTACTGTACTGTACACTACCATTCTAAAGTTTGGGGTCACTTTGAAATGTCCTTGTTTTTGAAAGAAATGCACCTTTTTTGTCCATTAAAATAACATTGAATTGATCAGAAATAGACATAGTTAATGTTGTAAATTACTATTGTAGCTGGAAACGGCTGGTTTTTAATGGAATATCTACATAGACGTACAGATGCCCAATATTAGCAACCATCACTCCTGTGTTCCAATGGCACGTTGTGCTAGCTAATCCAAGTTTATCATTTTAAAAGGCTAACTGACATTAGAAAACCCTTTTGCAATTATGTTAGCACAGCTAAAAACTGTTGTTCTGATTAAACAAGAAATACAACTGGCCTCCTTTGGACTAATCAAATCATCAAATCAAATTGCTTAGTGGGACTATCATTAGTTGAGTATCTGGAGCATGAGCATTTGTGGGCTCGATTACAGGCTCAAAATGGCCAGAAACAAAGAACTTTCTTCTGAAACTCATCAGTCTATTCTTGTTCTGAGAAATGAAGCCTATTCCATGCAAGAAATTGCCAAGAAACTGAAGATCTCGTACAAAGCTGTGTACTACACCCGTCACAGAACTGCGCAGACTGGCTCTAACCAGAATAGAAAGAGGAGTGGGAGGCCCCGGTGCATAACTGAGCAAGAGGACAAGTACATTAGATTGTCTAGTTTGAGAAACAGACTCATCACAAGTCCTCAACTGGCAGCTTCATTAAATAGTACCCTTCTAGGCAGAGTTCCTCTGTCCAGTGTCTGTGTTATTTTGCCCATCTTAATCTTGTATTTTTATTGTCGAGTCTGAGATATGGCTTTTTCTTTGCACTTCTGCCTAGAAGGCCAGCATCCCGGAGTCGCCTCTTCACTGTTAATGAAGATCCCAGTGTAGGACTTGTGAGGCATCTGTATCTCAAACTAGAACCTTTCTATTCTCATAGTTTCTACAGATTGTACATTTAAGATAAAAAAATTTGCTAAAAGTATTGTTGTATTATTGATCGATTGACTATGATTTTTCAAATCACCCTGTAATGCTATCTGCAGCATTAGCTCCAGGTAAGTGTTGCAATTCTTCAGCCATTCCTTGACCTGTGACCAAAAACAAGCTACATATGGGCAGTACCAAAATAAATGATCTAATGACTGTCTCTTCGCAGAAAAATCTGCAGAGCTGGGAAGGTTGTATCCCCCATATTGAACATAATTGAAATGTTCAAATTCAAAGTTTTGAATCTGGTGTTGTTTTACGTATCAGTTCATAAACCATGTGCCATGGAATCGGTATATCGGAAATCTCTTCCCAACTATTTTGCAATCTATATGGCAGAGCTGTCAAATGTTTGGTCCTAAAATGAAACTGCTATATATTTGTATGTTTTCTTTAACCAATTTTGGTTTTTAATGCAGGGTTGGAAGGGTCCCCCCTTCCACCTTCCTCTTCCATTTTTGCGGTAATGCTGCAATTAGTTGGTTGTAATTTTGGGTAGAGCAAACATTTCCATATATGCACCCGCTTTTGCCAATAGAACAGCCTCAATTTGTCGGGGCATGGACTCTACAAGGTGTCGAAAAGCGTTCTACAGTTGTTGTAAGTTGGCTGGATGTCCTTTGGGTGGTGGACCATTCTTGATACACACGGGAAACTGTTTAGCATGAAAACCCAGCAGCATTGCAGTTCTTGACACACTCAACCCGGTGTGCCCCGCACCCATTCAAAGGCACTTAAATATTTTGTCTTGCCCATTCACCTTCTGAATGGTACACATACACAATCAATGTCTCAATTATCTCAAAGCTTAAAATCCTTCTTTAACTTCTTTGGGACTGGGGGGCAGTATTGAGTAGCTTGGATGAATAAGGTGCCCAGAGTAAACTGCCTGCTACTCAGGCCCAGAAGCTAGAATATGCATATATTAGTAGATTTGGGGGGTAAACCGTCTGAAGTTTCTAAAACTGTTTGAATGATGTCAGTGAATATAACAGAACTCATATGGCAGGCGAAAACCTGAGAAAAAAATCCAACAAGGAAGTGGAAAATCTAAGGTTTGTAGTTTTTCAAATCATTGCCTATCCAATATACAGTTTCTGTGGGGTAAAATTGCACTTCCTAAGGCTTCCATTAGATTTCAACAGTCTTTAACCTTGGATAGGGTAACACCTCTTTAACCTTTAACCCTAACCTTGTTTCAGGCTTCTTACTGGGAAGGGGGAGAGAATAAGAGCTGTTTGAGTCAGGGGTCTGGCAGAATGCCATGACCTCAGTCAGGCGCGCGGCCATGAGAGATAGCTGCATTCCTTTTCATTTCTAAAGACAATGGAATTGTCCGGTTGAAACATTATTGAAGATTTATGATAAAAACATACTAAAGATTGATTCTATACATCGTTTGACATGATTCTACGAACTGTAATATCACTTTTTTGACTTTTTGTGTGAACTAAGTGATCGCGCATTGAGTATTTGGATTACTGGGCTGAACGCGCGAAAAAAAATAAGGTATCTGGACATAAATTATGGACTTTATCGAACAAAACAAACATTTATTGTGGAACTGGGATTCCTGGGAGTGCATTCCGATGAAGATCATCAAAAGTAAGTGAATATTTATTACGCTATTTAGAGTTTTGAGTTTTGTGACACCTCTCTTTCTTTGGAAAATGGCTGTATGTTTTTCTGTGACCTGGCGCTGACCTAACATAATCGCAAGGTGTGCTTTCGCCGTAAAGCCTTTTTGAAATCTGAACCAGCGGTTGCATTAATTCCGTCGATATATATCCAAAATGTCCATTTATTTGGCTTGTTTGATCCAGAAAAAGACCGGTTCCAACTCGCACAACATGACTACAAAATATTTCAAAAGTTACCTGTAAGCGTTGTCCAAACATTTCAAACTACTTTTGTAATACAACTATAGTTTTTTTTTACGTAAATAATTTATAAAATTGAAGACGGGATGATCTGTGTTCAATACCGGAGGAAAACAATGTGTAGCATGCTTTCTGGTCACGCGCCTCTAACAAACAGTACACTTCACTGGAGCCTCTTTCTGAACATGGCTACTTCTTCATTTCTCAAAGGAAAAACCTCAACCAATTTCTAAAGACTGTTGACATCCAGGGTAAGCGATAGGATCTGCAGGAAGGTCCCTTAGAAATATGGATTCCCAATGAAAAGGCATTGAAAAGAGAGTGACCTCAATTTTTTTTATCTGAATGGTTTGTCCTCTGGGTTTT
This sequence comes from Salvelinus alpinus, assembly GCF_045679555.1. Taxonomy (NCBI): domain Eukaryota; kingdom Metazoa; phylum Chordata; class Actinopteri; order Salmoniformes; family Salmonidae; genus Salvelinus; species Salvelinus alpinus. Next base: position 53,175,869 of record NC_092105.1, on the reverse strand, counting down.
GCATGGCAAATAGGTTATGTTATAGTCACAGACATGATGCAAACAGTTTTAGAAACATCAGAGTGTTTTCTATCCAATACTAATAATAATATGCATATGTTAGCATCTTGGACTGAGTAGGAGGCTGTTTACTCTGGGCATGCTTTTTATCCAAACGTGAACATTCTGCCCCCTATCCTAGAGAAGTTCAGGAGAAGTTTATCTATAATTCCATGCATAACACTTGTATCTTTTATCAATGTTTATTATGAGTATTTCTGTAATTTGATGTGGCTCTCTGCACTTTCACCGGATGTTTGTTTGAGACAATGCATTTCTGAACATAACACACCAATTTCAAATGAGGTTTTTGGACATAAAGATAAACACACATTTATTGTCTAACATGGAGTCCTGGGAAAGCCATCCGGTGAAGATCATCAAAGGTTAGTGTCTCATTTTAACGCTATTTCGACACCTCTCCATCTTTGGAAAATGGCTGTATGTTTTTCTGTGACTTGGCGCTGACCTAACATAATTGCAAGGTGTGCTTTCGCCGTAAAGCCATTTTTAAATCAGACACTGTGGCTGGATTAACGAGAAGTTTATCTTTAAAATGGTGTAAAATACGTGTATGTTTGAGGAATTTTAATTATGAGATTTCTGTTGTTTTGAATGTGGCGCCCTGCAATTTCACTGGCTGTTGGTTAGGTGGGACGCTAGCGTCCCATATATCCCAGAGACCTGTCTCCTCCCCTTCATCTACACTGATTGGAGTGGATTTAACAAGTGACATCAATAAGTGATCATAGCTTTCCCCTGGATTCACCTGGTCAGTCTATGTCATGGAAAGAGCAGATGTTTCTAATGTTGTGTACACTCAGTGTATATCCGTGAACTATATGAAACTATCTGACCCGCCAATTTAGTTACATGACCCTCTTATTTTTCCTTGCACTGCACAATTCATTGCAAATCGATAAATACAAACACTGACACAGCTATTGGTCTTCTTGGTTGGTAGGTAGTCACGCATTGCCATACCTCCAAAATCACGATTGTTGTCAAGCCGCCTGGTTCGTGACGAGGCCAGTAGGTAGCTTTAGGCTTATTATTCCATTGCATGGGGACAGCTGTCTTTCATCCATATTGCAGGCCATACATGTAGGACAATGGTTCTACAACAGGGTAACTGTTATGTCATAGCAAAGTTAATATGTCAAAATATTCTGGATTCTTATTTACATTGATATGCCATAAGCCTACATCCAAATGCCACTGTTAGACATATGCTATTTGATGTAGATTGATTGAAGGCGCTATCAATTGTTCATAAACTCCAAGGCAATGATATTTCAATAAATACTTAATTTGTAAAATATCTATAGCATCGATAAATGTATCTAAGCTCTATCTAAATGCATAAATAGCTACATTTCCACGTTGCCCTTATGTTGTTACAATGTAATGCATTTAATATCACATGACATCCACTTTCTTTCATTATCATCCCAACAGATTCCATGCGCCAGCCAACAAGGAAGTACAGTATGTTGACGTTGGTGTCTATGTCAGACCTTAAGGAATTTTTCAAGGATGAGCATAAGAGCATAAAAATGGGAGAAGACCATTAGAAGTGTGGTCATGTGGAGAAGTGCAGCTATAGTGAGGGGTAACTTAACAGTTTGGTCAGGGCCAGCATGAGGGATAAAGATATCCTGTGTCGGTGAATATGTTACGGCTAGACGTGCCGCTAGCGGGACACCTCGACAACATCCGGTGAAATTGCAGAGCGTGAAATTCAAACTACAGAATTATAAATATTTTACTTTCATAAAACAACAAGTGTAATACATCAAAATAAAGCTTAACTTCTTGTTAATCCAGCCCCTGTGTCAGATTTCAAAAAGGCTTTACGGCGAAAGCACACCATGCGATTATTTGATGACAGCGCCCCGCTTACAAAACCATGAAAAACATATTTCAACCAGCAGGTGTGACACGAAAGGCAGAAATAATGATATAATAAATGCCTTACCTTTGATGATCTTCTTCTGTTGGCACTCCAAAAGGTCCCAGTTACATCACAAATGGTCCTTTTGTTCGATAATGTCCTTCTTTATATCCATAAAAACTCAGTTTAGCTGGCGCGCTTCAGTCAATAATCTACCCAGTTTCCCTCCATCAAAATGCATACAAAATGAATCCCAAACGTTACTAATAAACTTTTCCAAATAGGTCAAACAACATTTATAATCAAACTTTAGGTACCCTAATACGTAAATAAACAATCAAATTTAAGAAGGAGAATCGTTAATGTCTTTACCGGAGAAAAATTCCAAAGAACACGCTCTAATCCACGCGCTTGGAAACACTACAGCCAAAATGGGAGCCACCTAGAAAAACTACAATTTCTGGCTAATTTTTCCAAAAACCAGCCTGAAACTCTTTCTAAAGACTGTTGACATCTAGTGGAAGCCCTGGGAACTGCAATCTGGGAGGATTTCACCTTATAATAAAAGTGACAGCCATTGAAAACAGTGGTAGGCTTAACATTTTCTTTTTTGGGATGGTTTGTCCTCGGTGTTTCGCCTGCCATATCAGTTCTGTTATACTCACAGACATTATTTTAACAGTTTTGGAAACTGTAGAGTGTTTTCTATCCAAATCTACAAGTTATATGAATATCATATCTTCTGTGCCCGAGAAGCAGGCAGTTTAATTTGGGCATGCTTTTCATCCAAAATTCCGAATGCAGCCCCCTACCCTAAGTTAACAAAGATTCCATAACCCGATCGTTCATCACTGTGTGTACCTAGCAGACCGACTATGGTCAGGAGAGGGTTGGCGGTTTTTGGGAAGATTAGGGACTCTGAGCTGCATCATAGTCTTGGTAGTCTTTCTGATACATCCAGATCCATATCCTTCCGATACTAATTATATGACTCCATTGTCATTGATAAGAAGTGAAAGACAAACAATATATACTACTGACCATCAAGGACGAGTAACTTACAGAAAAGGAGTCAAAGAAGGTCAAGATCTAGGATCTAAGGTAAACATTAAACAATTTCCGCAGAAAGCAAAAAACTTCACAGGGATAGGGTTGGCCAGATTGAAGTACTCAGCCAACCCACCTCGGTTCACTTTAACTCCCGATGAGTACCAGTGTTATAGATACAAGAATGTCACCGAGAACTTAGGTGGTTTTTATGGCTGTAAGGCAATCGTTAACTTTTACTGCCTCAGAAACCCGGATCCGGGAGCACCCCCCACCCCCCACACACTGATTAGCATAGATAGCATAGCTTCAGAAGTAGATAGTAGCATCTAAATATCATTAAATCACAAGTCCAAGACACCAGATGAAAGATACAGATCTTGTGAATAAAGCCACCATTTCAGATTTTTAAAATGTTTTACAGGGAAGACAAAATATGTAAATCTATTAGCTAAACACGTTAGCAAAATACACCACTATTCTAACTCCATCAGTTTCTTACTCCTTCAGGTGCTATCACCAATTCGGCTCAACTAAGATATTGATAGCCAATAACCTATAAAAAAAACCATCAGATGACAGTCTGATAACATATTCATGGTATAGGATAGTTTTTGTTAGAAAAAAGTGCATATTTCAGGTAGAAATCACAGTTTACAATTGCACCGACCATCACAAATCCACTAGAATTACTAGATAGAGCAACGTGTATGACCAATTTACTCATCATAAAACATTTCATAAGAATAGACAAAGCATAGCAATGGAAAGACCCAGATCTTGTGATTCCAGACAATATTTCAGATTTTCTAAGCGTTTTACAGCGAAAACACAATAAATCGATAAGTTAGCATACTACATGTGAAAACGTTACCAGAGCATCGATTCCAGCCAAAGAGCGCTATAACGTAATCACCGCCAAAAGATATTAATTTTTTCACTAACCTTCTCAGAATTCTTCCGATGACACTCCTGTAACATCATTTTACAACATACATATACAGTTTGTTCGAAAAGGTGCATATTTAGCCATACAAAACCGTGGTTACACAATGAAAATACTAGGAAATCAAGCCTCAATATGTCTGACGTCATCTATCAGAGTGATCTAGTTTAATTAAAAGCTAATCATATACTTGACTAAAAAATACAGGGTTGACAGGAATCGAAAGACAAATTAGTTCTTAATGCAACCGCTGATTTACATTTTTAAAATTATCCTTACTTTTCAATACAGGGTTGGCCAAGTGAAGCTATACAAAACAAAATGGCGAAAAATGCGTTTAAAATATTTCGACAGAAACACGGTTTATCATATTAAATATTGCTTACTTTGAGCTGATCTTCCATCATATTCTTGGGCAATGTATCCTTTCTATGTTATAAACGTCTTTTGGTCGATAGATGTCCTCTGTCCTTCGAAATGTCCACTAACAACGACCGAGACCGCGAAACGTTCCCAAAGCTAGAAAGTGCACGACAAATAAATTCCTCAGAATCGCACTAAACGGATATAAATTGCTATAAAACGTTTCAAATTAACTACATTATGATGTTTTTAACAACTATAACGACTGAAAACATGACCGGAGAAATATAGCTGGTTAGAAAACGATTTGGAACGAGACAGGTCCGATGGCCTTCACGCTTGAGGCGCACGTTGAGAAAGAGGGGTCTCTGTACATTTTTGTCATTTATAATGGCTGTGAACGTCCCATCGAGTTCATTGAAAACGTGATGACGTACAGACACCCAGAGGAAGACGTAGGTAGTGTCGGTTTCTTCATAGCATTCACTGTGGCCTTATAAACAGACCCCAGATCAGAGGTAAAAATTTCTGAAATCTGAACCCTGTCATGAAAAGTGCTGTAAAAATTGTTCTGTACCACTCAGAGACAAAATTTCAACTCCTATAGAAACTATAGACTGTTTTCTATCCAATAATAACAATAATATGCATATTGTACGATCAAGAATTTAGCACGAGGCAGTTTAATTTGGAAATGTAAAAAAAAAAATAATGCTAACAGCTCCCCCTATTGACAAAAGGTTAATGTGACTGACTTCGGCTTGGAAGTACAGGAGAATATTCTTAACCTCACAGCACCTATAACTGATGTATGGTGGGCTTGTACCAGCAAAGGACGCATATGATAGACACTACCAGAAGGGTGGTTAGGAACTTGCGCCCAGGTGTTATTGGTCCAACCAGTTCGAGTTAGTCATCAGAGGCCAGTTTTTGGAGGCTACAGTAGGTACAGGAGGAGTTTTGACCAGGATGGGAGTAGCCTTGTATAGATGGATGCTATTGACATCTCCAGGGAAGTTCCAGATGATTACAAAGCTATGAATCAAAAATGTGAAGGCTTTACCACTACGTTCTTTTGGTGGTTGACAATAAATAAAAAATGTGGACTGGATAGCTTCAGCGTGTAAGTCAGCTAGAAAGATGTGTCGGCATCGAGTAATTGTCTCTGGCCCCCTCCCAGTTAGGAGGAGTGATGAGCTCTACAGCAGAGTCTCACAACTCAATCGCTGGTTGAAAACTGTTTTCTACCCCTCCCAAAAGATAGAATTTGTAGATAATTGGCCCTCTTTCTGGGACTCACCCACAAAACAGGACCAAGCCTGGCCTGCTGAGGAGTGACGGACTCCATCCTAGCTGGAGGGGTGCTCTCATCTTATCTACCAACATAGACAGGGCTCTAACTCCTCTAGCTCCACAATGAAATAGGGTGCAGGCCAGGCAGCAGGCTGTTAGCCAGCCTGCCAGCTTAGTGGAGTCTGCCACTAGCACAGTCAGTGTAGTCAGCTCAGCTATACCCATTGAGACCGTGTCTGTGCCTCGACCTAGGTTGGGCAAAACTAAACATGGCGGTGTTCGCCTTAGCAGTCTCACTAGGATAAAGACCTCCTCCATTCCTGCCATTATTGAAAGAGATCGTGATACCTCACATCTCAAAATAGGGCTACTTAATGTTAGATCCCTCACTTCAAAGGCAGTTATAGTCAATGAACTAATCACTGATCATAATCTTGATGTGATTGGACTGACTGGAACATGGCTTAAGCCTGATGAATTTACTGTGTCAAATGAGGCCTCACCTCCTGGTTACACTAGTGACCATATCCCCCGTGCATCCCGCAAAGGCGGAGGTGTTGCTAACATTTACGATAGCAAATTTCAATTTACCCCCCAAAAATGACGTTTTCGTCTTTTGAGCTTCTAGTCATGAAATCTATGCAGCCTACTCAATCTATTTTTATAGCTACTGTTTACTACTGACCAATTCCTGAGGTTTGTAAGACCCTGGGTTCATTAATAATTAGGCAAAGACTTAGCTTATGCAAAAGGTATGGTCCTTTATTCACGAGAACGTTCTAAAAATCATATAATGCGCACAGCCTTTTATATTACTCCTACAAGCGCCTACAAGTGTACAAGCGCATCTGTTCCTCCCTGGGTGGAGGAACTTTATCTCCTGTCCTTGGTCTCACAGTACCAAAACATGGCTGTTGTCAGTTCCTCTTTATCACACACAAACACAATGTTCCCATTGTCTCACAATATTGTAGTAGTATGTCTAAACACATTGTCTAAGCTTCTGTAACTATTAGGGTGAAATACTTTAGTCATTACTCTTAATGTCATTCATATTCTCTTATTATTACTTTAAACATATAAATTCCCTTATCAACCACTTAACATCCTTCCTCTTGGCAGGTCTCTATAGGTAACCAGGGATTCTCTCTATCACATGTGGATGCCTCCATGGAGCTCATAACTTTAGCCATGCAGCCTTTTTCGGCAGTTCACAACATTGGCCGTATGGATGTGAAATGCAAGTGCAGTCAGTGCAGGACCTCTGTCCAAAGAGCCCACAGAGGAGGATCTTCAGTGGCCAAGTAACCGTCTCCGGGGCAGGTTCAGTGGGATGAGTTGATCAGGCTATTGATTGTGGCCTGTGGAATGTTGTCCCACTCCTCTTCAATGGCTGTGTGAAGTTGCTGTATTTTGGCGGGAACTGGAACCCGCTGTCATACATGTCAATCCAGAGCATCCCAAACATGCTCAATGGATGACATGTCTGGTGAGTATTCAGGCCATGGAAGAACTGTGAAATGTTCAGCTTCCAGGAATTGTTTACAGATCATTGAGATATTGGGCTGTGCCTAACCATGCTGAAACATGAGGTGATGACGGCGGATGGATGGCACGACAATGGACTTTAGGATCTCGTCACGGTATTTCTGTGCATTCAAATTGCCGTTGACAAAATGAAATTGTGTTCGTTGTCTGTAGTTCATGCCTGCCCATACCATAACCCCATCGCCACCATGGGGCACTCTGGTCACACCGTTGACATCAGCAAACCGCTCGCCCACACACAACTGAGGTTGTGAGGCCGATTGGCCGTACTGCCAAATTCTTTAAAACGACATTGGAAGCGTCTTTTGGTAGAGAAATTAACATTACATTCTCTGGCACTAGCTCTGATGGACATTCCTGCAGTCAATGTCGAATTGCACGCTCCCTCAAAACTTGGGACATCTGTGGCATTGTGTTGTGTGACAAAACTGCACATTTTAGAGTGGCTTTTTATTGCCCCCAGCACAAGGTGCAACTGTGTAATGATCATGCTGTTTAATTAGCTCCTCAAATCTGCTCTTGCATTCATCCCTGTCATCAGCAACAGATCATTGCATGTCTGATATCAATGTGCGTGAAATTAGAATGATACTTGATTATGGTAATTCATTTTTTTTTTTACAAAAAAATACTGTTGACATACTGTTGGCTATGGTGTAATGGAATGTTTTGCCTTGTGTGGTAGGTTATGTGGGTCTTGACACTCTTATGTAAGTGTCATAACCAACCATAAAATAACTACCGTGGTGCTTTTTATACCTTTTTATGTAGGTGTCATAACCAGCCATAAAATAACTACCGTGGTAGCTATGTGGCTTTTTACACCTTTTTATGTAGATGTCATTACCAGCCAGCGATGTACTGGGCCGTATGCACTACCCTCTGTAGTACCTTGCGAGGCAGTGATGCAACCCGCCAGGATGCTCTCGATAGTGCAGCTGTAAAACCTTTTGAGGATCTGAGAACCCATGCCAAATCTTTTCAGTCTCCTGAAGGGGAGCAGGTTTTGTTGTGTCCTCTTCACGACTGTCTTGGTGTGCTTGGACCATGTTATTTTGTTGGTGATGTGGACACCAAGGAACTTGAAGCTCTCAACCTACTCCACTACAGCTCCGTCGATGAGAATGGGGGCGAGCTCGGTCCTCCTTTTCCTGTAGTCCAAAATCATCTCCTTTGTCTTGATCACGTTGAGGGAGAGGTTGTTGTCCTTGCACCACACGGTCAGGTCTCTGACCTCCTCCCTATAGGCTGTCTCATCGTTGTTGGTGATCACTGTTGTGTCATCTGCAAACTTAATGATGGTGTTGGAGTTGTGCCTGGCCGTGCAGTCATGAGTGAACAGGGAGTACATAAAGTGAAAATATGAGGCCCGCACCTGACCCTAACTCGCAAATATAGAGAATGTGCTGTAGGCTACAGAGACGGCGGAATGATTTGTTGACGGGATGCAGCATATTTTTTGGCCTAATTTAGATATGTCTCTGCTTATAATTTTTGGTAGGCTTGTCTTTAATTAAATACATGCAGCTTCTCTTCTGTCATTATATGTTGCCCTAGAAGACTAAATAAACCCTCTCTCACCAAAATAATATCATCAATTATCAAATTAATGCTTCAATCTAGTTGACATCAATAATGTTCTCTGTTATCTCTGCTTCTTTCACAGAGCAAAGACGTTTTGGGACAGGAGAGAAAGTGCAATAAAAAGGAAACATCTGTGCTAAATTTCCAAATGACATCAGTTTGACCGGTCTTAAGAAAGGTTAGGTTAGGTTTACACACTAATGCAATGTAGCCCAACATTTTGTAAGAAAGCCTCAACGTAGCCCCAAAAAATTAAAGAAAAGCCTCAATGTAGCCTATACATTTTACATGAATGATACATTTATGTTTTTTTATGTATTGTTTTCTCTTTATTCAATCCGACACAATATTACATGACCCTAAACCTGCCGGAGGATATAACCTGATTAAACCGTGGACTGCAGGTTATGAGTCAACCTGTGCATCACTGGGGCATACAGTACAAAGTATACTCATGTCATATTCCAAGTCATACGTAAACACATCAATGTGTGTGTTTCTAAGGGCTCGAACACACCAATAGCGTTTGCCTGCCTAGAGTACTTGCAAACTGAGTGCAAACATATTTTACTTGTATAATCAAGCACAAATGTCAGCAGTCAGATGTCAACAGCACTCTGAACGGTAGAGGAACGTGATTTCCACACTTGGTGCAATGTGTGCGAAAAATAATCCCCAGCCATGTGTCACATCTCTTTTTTGATGTGTCTCTCTTCCAGGACCTGAACCCAGAAGGTTACCCAGGGGTAGTAACTTCTGGGTTACTTCTGGGGTAGTAACCTGAGCAGCAACAACAGCCACACAACCTACAGGTCACTCATTGTCCTCACCTTTAGGTAGGATACACATGCATATGACGTATGGTACACACATATACACACGCACACACAAATAAACACACACACTCACACAAGACTGTCTGCATGATTGGGTAGCTCTGTCAGTGTACAGATAGACAGACAGAAAAGTTGGCTCATAACTGCTTCAATTTGTTCTAACAACTGTCAAGAACATAATGCCAAGATGACCTTGGAATGTATTAATGGATAATTGTTGAAAACACAATTTGATTCTCTGTGGGGATTGGTCAGAGGTGGGGCCCAAGTCCTATTCTACTCTGTAGAATCGTAATTGATAGGCGATTAATATGTATATTACTTTGACTTGTTACAGGATCTTAAAATTCCCTTTCATTTTCCCCCTCACATATAAGGGAAAGCAATTAGAGAGATGGGTTGTGTGTCAGTCCTGGTGTGTTTGCAGAATCTATGATAGAACTATAGGTCCCACTTTAAATTACGTTCAGCTTATAAAGGCTTCAAAATGCCTTCATAATGCCTTCATAAGCACTACATAAATGTGTTAAAAAGCATTAATAACCGTGGCATAACTGTGTGACATAACCCACTATGTCGAATATAATATAAACATGTGTTTTATAAAGGGTGACATGTTGTGCTTAAGGATGGCATACACTCTAAAGTGATGCCAGCAGCATACCACCCTGCATACCACTGCTGGCTTGCTTCTGAAGCTAAGCAGGGTTGGTCCTGGTCAGGCCCTGGATGGGAGACCAGATGCTGCTGGAAGTGGTGTTGGAGGGCCAGTAGGAAGCACTCTTTCTTCTGGTCTAAACAAAGATCCCAATGCCCCAGGGCAGTGATTGGGGACACTGCTCTGTGTAGGGTGCTGTCTTTCGGATGGGACGTTAAACGGGTGTCCTGACTCTCTGAGGTCATTAAAGATCCCATGGCACTTATCGTAAGAGTAGGGGGTGTTAACCCCGGTGTCCTGGCTAAATTCCCAATCTGGCCCTCAACCATCACGGTCACCTAATAATCCCCAGTTTACAATTGGCTCATTCATCCCCCTCCTCTCCCCTGTAACTATTCCCCAGGTCGTTGCTGCAAATGAGAACGTGTTCTCAGTCAACTTACCTGGTAAAATAACGGATTACATTTTTTTAATATATTTTTTTAATAATAATAATAATAATTTAAAAATTTAAAAAATGTCATGTTAGTCACATTACACCTAATCTAATTTCCAGACACTTCCGCCCAAATGCGCTGATAGTCTGGTGGACCAACACATTAAACTTGGCCTTCATTAATTAGGGTTAGGTTTCAAATCACATTTTAAGAAGATACATTTTGAAAATGGTTAGTGGTTATCTATAATTATGACCTTTTTCACTGTGTTAAGTAGTGATGATGACAAATACTTTACTCTGTAAGGTCCCTCCTATAGAACTATATGGTTACTCACACTAAGGCCAACTTTGACTGGTTTATATCCCAGGCTTGTATGTGCTGTGTGTGCAAAAGCCTGGGGACGACCTTACACCATGTTCCTTAGCACACTAACAACAAAAACGAGCCATACTGGGCCCAGTCAGGTCTTTGACACATTCACCCACTCCCCCGGTGAAAGACGAGCCACAAAATGTTGGCACTATTGTAACAGGTTGTAATCAAGCCCTGGTCTCCAGGATTGGAACAGAAGAGGAATACCTGGTGCGGACCTACTCCAAATCATCTTGGTTCTGACACACACACACACACACACACACACACACAAACGCAAGCTTTGCAGGTCCATCAACTTATTTAAATTCCTCTCACACCCTACAGTATCCTGTGGATCATGAGAGAACCTTAATACATCAGCAGAATATTAACCTATTTATTGACACATTATGCAGTGTCCTGTAATAATTAGTTTTAAGTGAGACACATTCGGTCATTCATAACACATCCATAAAGACTCTATCGCATGATGCAAAACTTAATTTCAGTGGCGATTTCAGCATCTTGGTGGTGCAAAACATATATATACATTGGTGATGCATGCCAGCAACGCCACTACACAACATAACACAATACTAAACAATACATTAATTGCACTATAACGGTGACAAGCTGTGCCCACAAACTGTTAGAGCCTACATAAAGATGTCCCAACAGCAGAGTCAGCAGTCCCAACACATTACAAATGCTACACCTGGCTATCAGCCAAACCTTGCCTGGCAGTGAAACAGTTCATTCAGCCTCATTTACTGCCTTTAAAAAAAACATAGCTTATACCGCTGACTTGCAGGCCAGGGGTGCCGCTAGCGGCACTCCTCCCACATTCCATTGAAAAGGCAGAGCGGCAAATTCAAAAAACAAAATTGAAATATTTAACTTTCACACATTAACAAGTCCAATACAGCATTTGAAAGATAAACATCTTGTCAATCCATCCAACATGTCCGATTTTTTAAATGTTTTACAGAGAAAACACCACATATATTTATGTTAGGTCACCACCAAATAAAAAAAGACAGACAGACATTTTTCACAGCACAAGTAGGCTGCAGGTAGCATGCACAAGCCAACCTAACTAACCTAGAACCAACCTAAATAACCTAGAAAAAACTACCTCAGATGACAGTCCTATAACATGTTACACAATAAATCTATGTTTTGTTAAAAAAAATTGCATATTTTAGCTATAAATCAGTTTTACATTACTGCTACCATCATAGCTACAGTCAGAAATCGCACGGGAGTAGCCAGAGTAAATACAGACACCAACTACCTAATTACACATCATAAAACATTTCAGACAAATATATGGTGGATAGCTAATGAAAGACAAATATCTTGTGAATACAGACAATATTTCCGATTGTTGAAGTGTTTTACAGCGAAAACACCACATATATTTATGTTAGTTCACCACCAAATACAAAAGACAGACAGACAGTTTTTCACAGCAACGGTAGCATGCAAGTAGCTAACCTAACTAACCTAGAACCAACCTAGAACCAACCTAAATAACCTAGAAAAAACTCCCTCAGATGACAGTCCTATAACATGTTACACAATAAATCTATGTTTTGTTCGAAAAATGTGCATATTTTAGCTATAAATCAGTTTTACATTACTGCTACCATCATAGCCACCATCACAGCTACAGTCAGAAATCGCACGGCAGTAGCCAGAGAAAATACAGACACCAACGTCAACTACTAATTACACATCATAAAACATTTCAGAACAATATATGGTGGATAGCTAATGAAAGAATAAGATCTTGTGAACAGAGCCAATATTTCCGATTTTTGAAGTGTTTTACAGCGAAAACACAATATATCGTTATATTAGCTTACTACAATAGCTAGCACACAGCAGCAGTGATTCTAGTCAAACGGTAGCACAGCACAGTTCGACAGATATATATGAAAAAGCATCCCAAATTGGGTCCTTATCTTTGTTGATCTTCCATCAGAATGTTCTCCAAGGGGTCCTTTGTTCAGAACCGACTTTATTTGGATCCATAACGAACGATTTCCCTCAGAATTAGCAAGCACCATTAGCTAGCATTGCTAGCCTCTCGTTCTTGAACCAATTCTTGCGACGCATCACGTCTAATGTCCAGAATAAATTTCAATAATATAATTAAACTATATTGAAAAAACATACTTTAAGATGATATTGTGACATGTATCAAAGAAAATCGAAGCCAGAGATCATATTCACCTTTAAAAAGGTTCTTCAATGAGCCGAGTACAGGTCCGACTTCGCGCCCAGGAAATAAATAAAAGTGCGCACGTCTCAGTCCAAGAGGTTGTGTTCAGTCCCTGGTCGAGATAATCAACTGATTTTTTCTCTCACTTCCGCATGACACCCAGGCGAAGGCGTATGACGTGTTTCTACAGTCATAAGTGACATGCCCTTTTATAGACAAGCTCCTGAAGAGAGAGTTCGCTTTTGGAAATCTCACTTCCGGTTAGGAAATGGTCTGTAAAAGGAGTTCTGTTTCACTTAGAGAAATAATTCAAACGTTTTTAGAAACTAGAGACTGTTTTCTATCCAATAGTAATAATAATATGCATATTGTACGAGCAAGAATTGAGTACGAGGCCGTTTAAATATCATACGATTTTCTCCAAAAGCGAAAACAGCACCCCCTTGTCCTCAACAGGTTAAACAAATGTTGTTTCTACCTGCAATTGAAATGTACAATTTATGGCATAAGGGGACGACAAGCGGATAAGAGGCAATCTGTAATTCCGATTAAGACATTAATAAGTGAGCTAGGACGGACGTAGTCAATATAACTATTTGTTCAGCACTTTTGAAATGTACAGCAATAGAATTCAGAACATGAGCTGTTCTTACAGTGTTCTCCATATACACCAAGTCAGAACCGTAGGATAAATAAAGGGGTCATATAAGCAGAAAATGAAAGCTCATACAATATTCAATGATTCAATTTCTTAAAAACAGGTTATAGGCTACATGTGCACCACCAAGTCAGAACAGCAGGCAAAATTAAGAGGTGAAAATAGACCAAATGATTAGGGTGAGACACATGGGTTACTTACAGCTTACTACACAACATACACTTAGTATTACTTTCTTAGCTACAATATACATATCTGCCTGTCATATTACATCATTTTTGCAGCAGCATAAAATACATTTTTGGACTCTCCTTGTTGTGCTGTGCTCACTTGAACAGGAAGGTGGTGCGGCGGTCCTTCGTGGGCAAACTTTGTCATCAAAGTCTGTCATCAAAGTCTGTCATTCTCTGGATATATGGTGCTTTCAAAACAACTGGGAACTCTGAAAAAAAAGGTTGAATCATGATGAGCATCGATACGTTTTATCTATCATTTCTCTTCAAAGGATTTTCCAGTAGATTGTCGACTTGATTCATGATGACCGCTAGCTAAGATTTTGAAAGTATGATGTTGACATGATCAGACAGTCCAATAAAGTCCAATAAAGCTACTGTAGATATAACGTGATTTAACGTCATTTTATCTGTGGTTAATGACCTTGAGCCTTCTTGGATGGGCACTTCTAATGTAACTCTATGGCAGCACCCAAGGGACTTGAATTTTCTAGCTCTACCCTTAGATGTGGCATTGACGTCGTGTCCCCATGAGCGACAGAACACTGAGCCAATCACAGCGCAACAAGAGAACATTACCAACCCTTCTTCTCTGTATTTTCTGCTGGCTGCCCCACCTCCACAGAAAGCACAGACGAAGAAATATGGGTGATCAAAATGTAGGCCTATTTCTAGCCAATGTAGTAAACTATAGGCCTATTTAGGAAGTACATTACCTTGGAAAGATATCTGCGCCGTGCTTCTCCGCCCATGTACTGTATACATACTCTATTTAATTGAGACCACACTCACACCTGATCTTGCAGGTATGGCTACTGAACTGGAAGCAGCAAGAATGATGAAAGGGACACTTGCTACGTTTTGCATTGTCCTACAGGTGTCACGCCCTGACCTTAGAGAGCCTTTTTATTTCTCTATTTGGTTAGGTCAGGGTGTGATTTGGCTTGGCATTCTATGTTTTCTGTTTCTTTGTTTTTGGCCGAGTGTGGTTCCCAATCAGAGGCAGCTGTCTATCGTTGTCTCTGATTGGGTATCATACTTAGGCAGCCCTTTTTCCCAACATTAGGTGTTGGGATCTTGTTTTCTGTTTCGTGTCTGTACCTGACAGAACTGTGCGCTTTCATTTTCACGTTTGTTATTTTGTTTGAGTGTTTTTGAAATAAAGGAATCATGAACACTTACCACACACTTACCACCTTGGTCCACTCTTCATACCACCTACGAGAGCCGCTACAATAGGATATAGTATAACTTTTAGGAGGACCATTTGCAAGCAGAGACAGATAAATGGGTAATCCATACTTATTGAAAATGAAAAGGCGCAACGCTTGCTTACCATAGTAGCCCAACCTATGTATGCATTGTGACTTTTCAATATGGTTGCATTTTTTGATTGCACTTCGACTCACGTTGGTTGAGAGCCCTCCACTTATTTTTATTATCAATATTTATTTACAGACACTGTAGAAAACTACAGTCTAATCATATTTAAGTACATTTCTTATTCAAGTTAACTGCTACGTGATTCTCCGCCCAAGTACACAGCGTACTTTATTTCAATGAGACCACGCATACTAGGCGCACTTGAACTCTCACGCCCAACTAGGAGAGGTAGGCTACTGAGTTGAAGCAGCAAATTGTGAGTGTGTGAAAAATGCATACAAAACAGAAAGAGGACCATTTCAAAAATAATCTGTGGGACAGCAAACATATTTTCATCCCAAAGTCATCTGTCTGACCTCCCGCTCCCGCCTGCAGCATGAAAAATGCTGACCGCTCCGCAATTATCTATGTTGGGACCCGCAGGCACCCGCGGGAATGCAGTCATCAAGTGCACAGTCAGTACACAACACTATGCCCATCATGTCTTAACAGGATCAGATGGTGACAGGTGTCCCAGCAGGGTCAGACAGCCAGGGAAGACCAGTCTACAGAGCTCAGGTGAATTTTGCATTATATTAACAATATCAGTGAATGATGCAAAGTTCCATCTTGAGTTGATGGGTAGACCTACAGTAGATACAGGATAGCAGCTTAAATGTTTTAATATTTTTTATTTAACCTTTATTTAACTAGGCAAGTCAGTTAAGAAATAATTTTTACAATGACGGCTTACTTATTAAGCTTAAAGCTACATTCTGGGATCTGGGAATAATGGTCATTTCAATTATTCAATAAAAAAAAAGATCAAAAGGAAGTTGTGTTGGGGAGAGAGTTGAGTTATTGACTAGACTGGTGGTGTCACGCCCTGGCCTTAGTATTCTTTGTTTTCTTTATTATTTTAGTTAGGTCAGGGTGTGACATGGGGTATGTTTGTGTTTTTGTCTTGTCTTGGGTGGTTGTAGTGTCTAGGGGGATTTGTTAGAGTGTATGGGTTTGTGTTGAGTGAATGTTTCTAGGGAAGTCTATGGTTGAGTGTATGTGTCTAGTTATGTCTATGGTTGCCTGAGTGGTTCTCAATCAGAGACAGATGTTTTTCATTTGTCTCTGATTGGGAGCCATATTTAAGGTGGCCATAGGCATCATGTATTTGTGGGTAATTGTCTATGTTGAACGTTTGTTGCTTTTTGTTTGCACTACGTTTATAGCTTCACGGTCGTTTGTTATTTTGGTTAGTTTGTGTATAGTGTTCGTCTTCGTGTTTTTCCTCTTCTAAATAAAAGAAAATGTTCTTTTCACGCACTGCGCCTTGGTCCTCACTCTCTACCTTTGACGATCGTGACAGGTGGGGTGTAAGCGGCTCGGGTTGGCTGGGCAGTCTGGCTGAAATTTGATATTGAAGATGTCTAGGGTACGTGAGATGTTAGCATCCCACCTCTTCAACTGCCAGTGAAACTGCTGGGCGCCAAATTCAAATACAGAAATACTCATTATAAAAATTCAGAAAACAAAACATATTTTACATAGGTTTAAAGACTAACTTCTTGTGAATCCAACCACGGTGTCAGATTTAAAAAATGCTTTACGGCGAAAGCATACCTTACGATTATTTGAGAACATAGCCCACTAGACAAATCATTACAAACATTAACCAGCCAAGTAGAACAGTTACACAAGTCAGAAATAGAGATACAATTAATCCCTTACCTTTGATGATCTTCATATGGTTGCACTCAGCAGACATTCATTTACTCAATAAATGTTCCTTTTGTTCGATAAAGTCTCTGTATATCCAAAAACCTCCGTTTTGTTCGCGCGTTTTCTTCAGTCATCCACAGGCTCAAACGCAGTCAAAACAGGAAGACAAAAAAATCCAAATTGTATCCGTAAAGTTCATAGACACATGTCAAACGATGTTTATATTCCTAAATAATCGATAATATTTCAAACGGACAATAACGTCGTCAATTTAAAAGGTAAACAAGAAACGCACTCTCTCGGTCTCGCGCATGAAAAAGCACTGTGACACGGCAGGGTCCACTAGTTCAGACTGCTCTTACTTCCTAATTTTTCAGAATACAAGCCTGAAACAAGCCTGAAACAATCTAGTGGAAAGCATAGAAACTGCAATTTGAGTCCTAAGTCAATGGATACTGTAATGGCATTGAATAGAAAAATACAAAACCCCCCCAAAAACTTTTTTATTCGCCTGCCAAATCAGTTCTGTTTATACTAATTTTAACAGTTTTGGAAACTTTAGAGTGTTTTCTATCCAAATCTACCAATTATATGCATATCATATCTTCTGGGCCCGAGAGCAGGCAGTTTAATTTGGGCATGCATTTCATCCAGGGATCTAGTTCAGTCTTATCAATCACTTAAACATATTTAATAATCTCTTACCTAGTTTGATGACTGTGGGAATGTTTGCCAACTTTTAGTTGTTCCAGATAGAGATGGCTAGAAACACCATGGGCCATATTAGATTGTGTAGAAATGCAGGACATGTGCTTTAGATTTCCCCAAAATTTGAGAACCCCTAGATCACTGTTAAGTTATGTCCCCCTCTGTAAATAGCACTGCTGGCTGATTTAAACAGTCAAATCGATCAACAATAATAACTTAGCAAAAAAAAGTATTTTTAATTTACAAAATGTATAATCTATGAGAATAGAAAGGTTCAGCACATTTGTGAAACAGTACAGTTGAAAAATATATGGCAAACAGAAATCAAAACTGGATGGTGTTCAGAGATAGACGGGAGGGGTTGAGCGGAGCTGAAGGATGGGACTAAAAACAAACAAAATATAACTATTGTAATATATACTGTGTCCGTGAAATGTATATTGTATGTATAAGCTGGAAGTAGAAGCCTAAGTGTTGTTGTCCATTAGTTTACTCCAATTAGGGGAGGGATGGTAGGGTTAGGGGAAAATAATAAAGGAAAATATATTTTAAAAATATATACATTACCAGTCAAGAGTTTGGACACACCTGCTGTGACGACCCTCCCACTCTGTCTGCCGGGCGGAGCTGGGAGGGTCATCACTGACATGGGACACACCTGGGCCCGGGTGTGTCCCAGGATAAATGCACCACTTCCCCATTCATTGAGGAGACTCTCTCCATGAGACACTGATAGATTTTGGTTGTGGTATTTTTTGTGGCTGTTTTGTTTATTTGCTTTGGCACATTTCAACACCCCTCATTATCACATGTATGCACGCAACCACTCCCTTACACTACTGATTACTGACTACACACACCATTGTTAATTGTATTTAGTTTACTTTAGTTAATAAATATATTTTGTTGTTCCTTATCTCCACGTTGTCTCCCTTTTTGTTACGAACATCGAGCCGATTCGTGACACTACTCATTCAAGGGTTTTTCTTTATTTTTTACTATTTTCTACATTGTAGAATAATAGTGAAGACATCCAAACTAGGAGAGAACAGATATGGAATCATGTAGTAACCAAAAAAGTGTTAAACAAATCTAAATATGTTTGAGATTCTTCAAAGCAGCCACCCTTTGCCTTGATGTCAGCTTTGCACATTCTCTCAACCATACTCTCACACACTGACAGAGAGAGAGCGAGAGTGAGAGAGAGAGAGATACAGGCCAGGAATGAGAGAGTTTCCTGAGCTGGATGTTAATTGGCTGCTGGCAGTAAGGCGGTTATATATATAGTTCAGGAGCAGATAGAGAAAAATGGCATGCACTGTTGTGTTATATTTTACCCAGTAGGTTGACTGAGACCCTGTTCTCATTGACAGCAACAACCTGGGAATAGTTACAGGGGAGATGAATGAGCCAATTGGAAGCTGGGGATGATTAGGTGGCCGTGATGGTGTGAGGGCCAGATATAAAATCTTGCCAGGACACCGGGTTAACACCCCTACTCTTACAATACGTGCCATGGGATCTTTAGCGACTACAGAGAGTCAGGAGAAACATTTCACTTCCATCCAAAAGACAGCACCCTACACAATCAATGCCGTGAGACATTATTTTTTTAGACCAGAGGAAAGGGTGCCTCCTACTGGCCTTCCAACACCACTTCCTGCAACATATGGTCTGTCATCCAGGGAGTGACCAGGACCAACCCTGCTTAATTTCAGATGCAAGCCAGCAGTGGGGTGCAGAGTGGTATTCTGCTGGTTATGAGCAGTTTGTTAAAAAATGCATTTAGACTATATGTAGCGCTGTTGGCTGCCTCAGTTGTCTTCAGCTGATTCTTTCAGAGGTACCACAAGTGTCCAAGGGCAGATTAAAACATTCATTATTTTAGGCTATCTGGTATTATTTGAAAAAGTTAGTCAATCCACAGAGGCAAAAATGACATTTTTTCAATTAGACAAATGGGAATGGAGAAAATAAGGGAGGGACAGAAAAGTAATGTTTGGAAAATATTTTTAAGTAGTTTTGAATATATGAAATGGAAAACAAACAATTGTTACAGGAAAATTGTTTTTAAATAAGGTTAATCGGTATTCAGCAAGGTTCTCATCTCTCGTTTCATGACGGGCATGGACACGTGTAGCATACATCATGGAAGGGGGTTTTACGCACGTCCAACACGGGAGCTGCATGGCTAAAATAATGTAGGCCTGCCTAAAATAATTATATTAAAATGGAATGTCAGTTCACTGTTTTGCTCCTCTCAAACGTCATCTTTTAATAAAGCTTTGGTGATTAAGATTGATTTCCAAGCGGTCTCACGAGCCAAACCCTTTATCGACAGACTTGCCTACTTGGCAACTGCATAGGGCAGGAAAAAAAAGAAGCCTTCATTGACTATGTTCGGTTTTTAATAAAATAAGACTAAATGGGTAAAAACATACGTTTTTTATGTTTCTAAATGCAAAATATACAGGCACCAAAAGCAAATTACTCTTGTTCCATGTGCATATGGGCATTGTGCGT
The DNA here is from genome assembly GCF_045679555.1 of Salvelinus alpinus. Taxonomy (NCBI): domain Eukaryota; kingdom Metazoa; phylum Chordata; class Actinopteri; order Salmoniformes; family Salmonidae; genus Salvelinus; species Salvelinus alpinus. The sequence continues at coordinate 53,155,440 of NC_092105.1, read as the reverse complement.
CACGGCTGGATAGGCTGCGTTTCCTCTGTAAAAATTCATGCAATGGCCAACGGCAATACCACTAAAACCAGCTTTTGGTTGGTCTTGAAATTAACACTTTGGATCATGTTTTACAGGACACACTTAAAAAATGTCCACCCCTACCATCTGATTGAAAACGATCTGATATATGACAGGTAAAGTACCAATCCTTGGGCAACAGTTTGAAAATAGCAGAGCGCTGTCTTTAACAGGTCAAAGTTGCCAACGAGCTTGCGCTGACTTACCGCCAGCCGAGAGCCCTACGTGTCGTTATCCTAGCGAGGGGAGGGTGCTAGAGTATTGAAAACAGGGGTGACAATCATTTTGACCGCTATCTTTTTAAAATTTGTTAAACTAAATATCTTTCTTTGAGCAATTGTATTATTAGAAAATAATATAATTTCCCCTCAAAATGTAGTGTACAATATAGCTCATTATTTTTATTATTTATTTTATAGTATTTTTTGCTCATTTTTGTTCAATATTGCCAATATTTATAGACCTGACCATCCATACCCTCTAACACTCTTACACCCACACCCTCTATCACTAATAGGCCAATCTAACATGTAACGATCATGTACCCTGTGCCGTGGTTAGATAAGCATACTTAATTTGGATCCATTTGTTGATGTTGTTGTGGTTATGAACTTATCTACACTGAATGATGCAACCATGATTAGTTATGTAAGATGTATGAATTATTACTATTTATACAATGGGTGGGTCTATTCCTTGAATGCTGATTGGTTAAAACTGCATTCCAGCCAGTGTCTATTCCACAAGTCACCACCGGCTAAATCTACAACGTTAAAATGCCTATTTACTATGTTCCATCTGACTGTCTCATCAGCCCAGGCAGGCAGCTTGTAAAGCCCAGGCAGGCAGCTTGTTGATCTCCACTATAAAAAGCATCTAGACATTATCTCACATTTCTTTTAGACAGACATTTTGTTTTCAACAGCGGAGATTTGTATAAACCTTGCTGTGTGTCTCTATGACATTTGCAAATTTGGTCTCCTGCTGTCCCATAGTAATGAACGTGTCGGGAGTCGAGACGAGACACAGGCAGGCAGCGTTTCTCAGCCAGTCGAAATCATGAATCAGCTGGCATCATTTTTATGGATATATACAAAATCAAAAAGTGGAAAAAAGGTAAAACTGTCACACCCTGATCTGTTTCACCTGTCTTTGTGCTTGTCTCCACCCCCTCCAGGTGTCACCAATCTTCCCCATTATCCCCAGTGTATTTATACCTGTATTCTCTGTTTGTCTGTTGCCAGTTTGTTTTGTTTTGTGAAACATACCAGCGTTTTCCCCCTTGCGCTAGTCTAGTCTAGTCTAGTCCAGTCCAGTCCAGTCCAGTCCAGTCCCTGTTTTCTAGATTTTCACAGTTTTGACCATTCTGCCTACCCTGAGCTGGATGGAGGAAGTCAAGCCAGTAGTTAATTTGCTTTGATTTATGTGCATAGTTGATGAGTCTCCAGGCCTTTAGCTCACATAACAGACAAGACCTGCTTTATGAGGTGCTAAAAACCCATGGCAGGATTAGACAGATCTGTGTGTGTGTATACAGATAAGATTTACTTGGGTCCCAGGCCATGTGGGGGTGGAGGAGAACAAGGCAGTTGAGGTACTTGCTAAACAAGCACGTAGAAGTGTGAATGTTGATGTTGTCATTTCAATGAGCAAAGCAGAGGCAAAAAGACTGATATGGACAGTGATGGTGTAGAGATGGCAGGAGCAGTGGAATAGAGATACTCAGGGCAGGCTCTGGTACAATAGGTGGCAGTAATGCACAGAAGAGTGAGTCTGAATTTGCGTGTTTGAGAATCACTGTTCTACAACTTACCTTAAACCCAAAATAACTAGTCATTACATGACCAAAATTATCTGTTCTGCACCCGCTTCTTGCTCAAACGGATCTCCTCAAACATGCTGAATGACATTACATACTGGTGGGTTGGGCGGTATATCGATTTTACTATATACCGGTGTTGATGCACGGACTGGTTTGGGATTTCACTTTACACTCTATAGCAGTGATTGCACGTTTGGTTTGTTAACTTCTCTGGGATATGTGGGACGGTAGCATCCCACTTTGCCAAAAGCCAGAAAAAATGTAGCGTGCCAAATTCAAATATATTACTATAAAAATCAATATTTCATGAAATCACACATGAAAAACACCAAATTAAAGCTACACATGTTGTGAATCCAGCCAACATGTCTGATTTGAAAAAGGATTCACGGGGAAAGCACACCAAACAATTATGTTAGCTCAGTACATAGCCACAGAAAAACACAGCCATTTTCCCAGCAAAAGATAGTAGTCACAAAAAGCAAAAATAGAGATAAAATGAATCACTAACCTTTGATGATTTTCATCAGATGACACTCATAGGACATCATGTTACACAATACATTTATGTTTTGTTCGATAATGTGCATATTTATATCCACAAATCTCGGTTTACATTGGCGCCATGTTCAGAAATGCATCCAAAATATCCAGAGAAATTGCAGAGCCACATCAAATAACAGAAATACTCATCATAAACTTTGATGAAAGATACATGTTTAACATATAATTAACCTCTAATTCCTCCCAAACCCGGATCCGGGAGCACCCCCCACAGTAAAAAAGCTGACTAGCATAGCCTAGCATAGCGTCACAAGTAAATACTAGCATCTAAATATCATTAAATCACAAGTCCAAGACCCCAGATGAAAGATACACATCTTGTGAATCCAGCCATCATTTCTGATTTTTAAAATGTTTTACAGGGAAGACACAATATGTAAATCTATTAGCTAACCACGTTAGCAAAAGCCAGCACTTTTTTTACTCCACCAGTTTTTTACTCCATCAGTAGCCATCACTAATTCGACCAAATGAAGATATAAATAGCCACTAACCAAGAAACAACTTCATAAGATGACAGTCTGATAACATATTTATTGTATAGCATATGTTTTTTTAGAAAAATGTGCATATTTCAGGTATAAATCACAGTTCTACATTGCAGCTGCAATCTGAAATAGTGCCGAAGCTGCCAGAATAATTACAGAGACCAACGTCAAATACCTAATTACTCATCTTAAAACATTTCTGAAAAATACACAGCGTACAGCAAATGAAAGCCCAACATCTTGTGAATCCAGCCAATATGTCAGATTTTTTAAGTGTTTTACAGCGAAAACACAATATAGCATTATATTAGCTTAGCACAATAGCCAGTAACACAAGCAATTTACCAGCAGCACAGGTTAGCGATCGTAACAATACAGCAAAAGATATATAATTTTTGACTAACCTTGATATACTTCGTCAGATGACAGTCCTGTAACATCATATTACACAATGCATATAGGTTTTGTTCGAAAATGTGCATATTTAGCAGCACAAATCGTTGTTATACAATGTGATCAGTGGCAACAGGTCATGCATTCTGGGCGGCGCCATCTTGGAAAGGCACCTAAGTTTACGATTATTTATCGATTAGATTGACTAAAAAATACAGGTTGGACAGCAAATGAAAGATGCATTAGTTATTATTGCAACCGCTGAGTTAGATTTTTTAAATTAACATTACTAGACATACAGTGTGCGTTACAGCCAGACTAGTGCCGCAATAATGGCGGACAAATGCGTTTACATTTTTCCACATAAATACGGAATAACATCATAAATAGCTCTTACTTTTGGACGAGCTTCCATCAGAATCTTGGGCAAGGTGTCCTTTGTCCAAAATAATCGTTGCTTGGTTGTAAAACGTCGTCTTCAACTTCGGAATAAGCAGCTAACAATAGCTATGTGGCCACAACATGCCCAAATCGCCAAAACGCAATACTAAGGAAATTCCGAAAATAGCAATATACTCGCATAAACTGATATAACTCGGTTTAAAATAACTTCGTTATGATGTTTCTAACACCTATATCGAATTAAATTACAGACGAATATAGCTAAGGCCGATAACTGAGCGTTTCAAAATGCCATCTTGAGGTCTTGCTTTGCGCAATGACGAACGACGAAAAGAGAGCTCACTTCGTTCCTTGGCCTTTTATAAGCTCTGAGAACTACGTAGACACTCCATTCCACTTCTCATTGGTTACTGACATCCAGGGGAAGGTGGGTGCAGTTCATGTCGACCCATAGGATACATACAGAGCTTTAAACTGATCTGAGAACAGAGCCTTGTTTTCAGACCTTCGCAGTTCCTGTCATGGATTTCGCTGCAGAAAGAGTTCTGGTTCACCCACAGACATAATTCAAACGGTTTTAGAAACTAAAGATTGTTTTCTATCCAATAGTAATAATAATATGCATATTGTACGAGCAAGAATTGAGTACGAGGCAGTTTAATTTGGGAACGATAAATGTCCAAGTTGAAACAGCACCCCCTGTAGTGTCAAGAGGTTTTAAAGATACACTTGTTCTTATTAATGCAACCGCTGTGTCAGATTTAAAAAAACTTTACGTAAAAAGCACACCATGCAATAATCTGAGACGGCGCTCAAGAATAAAAACAAATGTTGGAGTCAACAGAAATATGAAATTACATCATAAATATTCACTTACCTTTTGATCATCTTCATCAGAATGCACTCCCAGGAATCCTAGTTCCACAATAAATTGTTGTTTTGTTCGATAATGTCCATTACTTATGTCTAAGTAGCTACTTTTGCTAGCATGTTTAGTGCACATGTCCAAATGCTTGCGCAGATGCAGGCAAACTCGGACGAAAACTTCAAAAAGTTATATAACAGGTCGAATAAACTGGTCAAACTAAGCAGAGAATCAATCTTCAGGATGTTGTTATCATATATATCCAATAACTTTCCAACCGGAGCATTCCTTCATGTCTGTAGAAGTTATGGAACGCAAGGCGATATCATGAGGAAAGCGCATGACCAGGAACTGGCATTCTGCCAGACCAATGACTGAAACACCTCCCATCCGGCCCCACATCACAGTAGAGGCTTCATTCCACATTATACAGACTGTTGACATCGAGTGGAAGGCGTAGGAAGTGCAAACAGATCCATATCTTTCAGGGGATTGAATTGGCGATGAGTTGAACATTGACCAGTCTCAGAATTCTCACTTCCTGTTTGGATTTTTTCTCAGGTTTTTGCCTGCCATATGAGTTCTGTTATACTCACAGACATCATTCAAACAGTTTTAGAAACTTCAGAGTGTTTTATATCCAATAGTAATAATAATATGCATATATTAGCATCTGGGACAGAGTAGGAGGCAGTTCACTATGGGAACGCAATTCATCCAAAAGTGAAGATGCTGCCCCCTATCATAAAGAAGTTAAATGTCATATGCATCTCTGGTGTGTGTAATGTCAGTTTTTATACTCCATTTGCTACTTGAGTTGTCTTTACTCCCGCTCCTCCTGCTGAAATTCCGTTTCTCTGTCTCTCAAGGAGGGAACACTTTCTTGCCATTCACTCTGCAGTACAGTGGCTTGCAAAAGTATTCACCCCCCTTGGAAATGTTCGTATTTTGTTGCCTTACCACCTGGAATTAAAATAGATTTTTGGGAAGTATGTAGCATTTGATTTACACAACATGCCTACAACTTTGAAGATGCAACATTTTCTTTATTGTGAAACAAACAAGAAATAAGACACAAAAAGAACTTGATCGTGCATAACTATTCAACCCCTCAAAGTCAATACTTTGTAGAGCCACCTTTTGTAGCAATTACAGCTGTAAGTCTCTTGGTGTATGTCTCTATAAGCTTGGCACATTAAGCCACTGGGATTTTGCCCATTCCTCAAGGCAAAACTGCTCCAACTCCTTCAAAATGACTGGGTTCCGCTGGTGTACAGCAATATTTAAGTCATACCACAGGTTCTCAATTGGATTGAGGTCTGGGCTTTGACTAGACCATTCAAAGACATTTAAATGTTTCCCCTTAAACCACTAGAGTGTTGCTTTAGCAGTATGCTTAGGGTCATTGTCCTGCTGGAAGGTGAACCTCCATCCCAGTCTCAAATCTCTGGAAGACTGAAACAGGATTCCTTCAAGAATCTTCCTGTATTTAGCGCCATCCTTCAATTCTGACCAGTTTCCCAGTACCTGCAGATGAAAAACATCACAGAGTTACACATAGGATAAATGATGAAAAACAACACAGAGTTACACAAAGGATAAACAAAAGTACAGTCAACAACACAATAGAAAAATCTATATACAATGTGTGCAAATGGAGTAAGGGGGTAAGGCAATAATAGTAGTGAAGTAATTTCAATTTAGCAAATTAACACTGAAGTGATAGATGATGATGTGCAGATGATGATGTGCAAGTAGATATACTGGTTTGCAAAAGAGCAAAAAAGGAAATAAAAACAATATGTGGATAAGGTAGGTAGTTGGATGGCTATTTACAGATGGGCTATGTACAGCTGCAGCGATCGATAAGCTGCTCAGATAGCTGATGCTTAAAGTTAGTGAGGGAGATATAAATCTCCAACTTCAGCAATTTTTGCAATTCGTTCCAGTCATTGGCAGCAGAGAGCTGGAAGAAAAGGCGGCCAAAGTGGGTGATGGCGCGTGTTACTGGAGGGTGTTGTTATGGTGACCAGTGAGCTGAGATAAGGTGGAGCTTTACCTAGCAAAGACTTGAATATGACCTGGAGCCAGTGGGTCTGGTGACGAATATGTAGCGAGGGTCACCTGATGAGAGCATACAGGTCGCAGTGGTGGGTGGTATATTGGGCTTTGGTGACAAAACGGATGGCTTTGGTGACAAAATGTGATAGACTGCATCCAGTTTGCTGAGTAGAGTGTTGTAGGCTATTTTGTAAATGACATCGCCGAAGTCAAGGTAGGTTAATCAGTTTTACGAGGGTATGTTTGGCAGCATGAGTGAAGGAGGCTTTGTAGGCTTTGGAGCAAAATAGGAAGCCAATTCTAGATTTTGGATTGGAGATGATTAATATGACTCTGGAAGGAGACTTGACAGTCTAGCCAGACACCTAGGTATTTGTAGTTGTCCACATATTCTAAGTTAGAGCCGTCCAGAGTAGTGATGCTAGTCGGGCGGGCGGGTGTGGGCAGCGATCGGTTGAAGAGGATGCATTTAGATTTACAAGCATTTAACCTCTCTTGGGCACGTGAGACGGTAGCGTCCCACCTCTTCAACAGGCAGTGAAACTGCTGTGCGCCATTTTCAAATACAGAAATACTCATTATAAAAATTCAGAAAACAAAACATATTTTACATAAGTTTAAAGATTAACTGCTTGTGAATCCAACCACGGTGTCAGATTTAAAAAATGCTTTACGGCGAAAGCATACCTTACGATTATTTGAGAACATAGCCCACTAGACAAATCATTACAAACAGTAGCCAGCCAGGTAGAACAGTTACACATTTTAGAAATTGAGATAAAATTAATCCCTTACCTTTGATGATCTTCATATGGTTGCACTCAGCAGACATTCATTTACTCTATAAATGTTCCTTTTGTTCGATAAAGTCTCTTTATACCCAAAAACCTCCGTTTTGTTTGCGCGGTTTCTTCAGTAATCCACAGGCTCAAACGCAGTCAAAACAGGAAGACAAAAAAATCCAAATTGTATCCGTAAAGTTCATAGAAACATGTCTAACGAGGTTTATATACAAACCTCAGGTTGTTTTTAGCCTCAATAATCGATAATATTTCAACCGGACAATAACGTCGTCAATTTAAAACGTAAACAAGAAACACACTCTCTCGGTCTGGCGCAGGAAAAAGCTCTGTGACACGGCAGGGTCCACGCATTCAGAAGGCTCTTACTTCTTCATTTTTCAGAATACAAGCCTGAAACAATTTCTGAAGACTGTTGGCATATTGTGGAAGGCATAGAAACTGCAATTTGAGTCCTAAGTCAATGGATACTGTATTGGCATTGAATAGAAAACTACAAAACCACAAAAACAAGACTTCCTGAATGGATTTTTATCAGGTTTTTGCCTGCCAAATCAGTTCTGTTATACTCACAGACACTATTTTAACAGTTTTGGAACATTTAGAGTGTTTTCTATCCAAATCTACCAGTTATATGCGTATCATATATTCTTGGCCCGGGATGCAGGCAGTTTAATTTGGGGATGCATTTCATCCAAAATTCCGAATGCTGCCCCCTACCCTAGAGAAGTTAAGAGCAGTTGGAGGCCACGGAAGGAGTGTTGTATGGCATTGAAGCTCGATTGGAGGTTTGTTAACACAGTGTCCAAAGAAGGGCCAGATGTATACAGAATGGTGTCGTCTGCGTAGAGGTGGATCAAGGAATCACCCGCAGCAAGAGCGACATCATTGATATATACAGAGAAAAGAGTCTGCCCGAGAATCGAACCCTGTGGTACCCCCATAGAGACTGCCAGAGGTCTGGACAACAGGCCCTCCGATTTGACACACTGACCTCTATCTGAGAAGTAGTTGGTGAACCAGGTGAGTCAGTCATTTGAGAATCCAAGGCTGTTGAGTCTGCTGATAAGAATACGGCGATTGACAGAGTCGAAAGCCTTGGCCAGGTCGATGAAGACGGCTGCAAAGTACTGTCTTTCATTGATGGCGGTTCTGATTTAATTTAGTACCTTGAGCGTGGCTGAGGTGCACCTGTCACCAGCTCGGAAACCAGATTGCACACCGGAGAAGGTACGGTGGGATTCGAAATGGTCAGTGATCTGTTTGTTAACTTGGCTTTCGAAAACTTTAGAAAGGCAGGGCAGGATGGATATAGGTCTGTAACAGTTTGGGTCTAGAGTGTCTCCCCCTTTGAAGAGGGGGATGACCGCAACAGCTTTCCAGTCTTTAGGAATCTCGGGCAATAAGAAAGAGAGGTTGAACAGACTAGTAATAGGGGTTGCTAGCTGCAAAAAGATGTTGGTGACAACGATGCTTCTTTCCAATAGCTATATAATTACACTATTAGTTTGTGTATCTTACTGTCTGCAAACTACTGTCTGCTAGTTTGTCTTTTCTTAGCAAATTGTGGCTGAAATAAATTGGATTAGCCGCTAATGCTAATCGCTAGTTAGCTGGCTAGCTAGCTTGCTAAATGTACTAAGAATCATAGCAAACGTAGCTAGGTAATGCAGCCTGGTTTAAGCCTAGATACGCATGTTTGTGCAACGGTATCTTCTAAATGAGAGGAATAGGCAAAGTATGAATATGTACGCTAGCTAGTTAGCTACATGAGGTAAGAAAAAATGTAATGTACCATATAATATGGGTCCACTGGAAACACTGAATTTTCTGGTTCCTACTCTGTCAATAATTACTCCCTGGCTTATTCATTCGTTGTCATGTCAAACAACAATATATTCAAGGTGCTGCCCGCTATATTCCAACTACAGAATTAGAATAATAATTTTATTTCCATGATTCCAACTGTTTACAAATTAACTAGGCCTAGATGCTTTGCCCAAATCATGCAGCCCTGCGTGGCACAGGGTGGAAATTATATCAAAAGTGCAAGAAATGCTAAAAACAAAAATGTTTGAAGTTGGATTGAACAGTATAAAACAACCTGGATGGAGTAAGCCCAATTAAAAGCCCCATTACTTATAATTGAAATCACCACCCTAGGGTCATGAACTACTCATCTAGCATATTTAGAAGTTTTATTATTTAAAAACATAAAATACTATTATACCTTCAAAAATTTGCTGAATATTATAACATGATATTTTGGCCATATCGCCCAGCCTTAGATACTATATTAAGGTATGTAGGCTAGATAACGATTCAATTTGTTACCTCGCTCATCTTTTTGGAAGCATTGTTGGAAGAGTTTTGTGTCAGAACACTAAAGTATTTTTAGCACATACCCGTAACCGTTTTAACATCGAAGTATCCCCTTAAGTCTAGTGCACCAAGGTTAATCTTATCAATCCATTGACTGCTTTTTATTTTTTTACTTTCTCTCTCTGCCCTCTCTCTTGCCCTCTCCCTCTACCTCATTTTCTGCCATATCTCTCTGCCCTCTCTCCATGCCTCCCCCTCTCTCTCTCTCCCTCCCTCCTTGCTTCTCGCTCTCTCCCCTTGTCCCCCGCCCTGTTCTGTGTGAGTGGCAGACAGTCAACTATAATTATTACTACTCACTGAATGCCTGGCTGCTGCTGTGTCCCTGCTGGCTGTTTGGAGGACGGTCTGGCTGCTGCTGCTCTGGTGCAAGCCTTATGCTTACAGGACAGCTAGAGGAGGAGGTAGGCGAGAGTGCACAGCTGACACACACACACACGTTTGGTTACAAGGCCATGGTCTTGATTATGAAGAGTGGTTATAATGTACTGTAGTATCAAATATTTGATCAGTTCATAGAAACTTTCTTCTTTACTGCCTGTTTACTGCAGATCTGTTCATACAATCAAATAATAGAAGGTATGAATTGGAGCAGACAGCTCAAATGTCTTAAAGAATTGTTTAACACAACTGTTAGACTTTTCTCAGTAATGACTCTATGTACACTGTAAGTGGTGTTAATTCAGTGTGTCTACACATCATTGTGTCTGCGCACTGGAACTTAGGGAAACTACTGTACTATATAACACACTCTGGACTGAAGAGCTAACATTCACTGGCAGGGCATGATGGCACACCCTTCACTCTATATCATGGCTGCCCAATTCCGGTCTTGGTTTTCTCTTCTTTTCCTCTTCTTCTAATCAGGCACTAATTCAGAACCTGGGACACCAGGTGAGTGCAATTTACTACCAGGTACAAACAAAAAACGGAAGTATTTCGGCCATCGAGGACCGGATTTGGGCAGCACTGCTCTAAATGCTACTTTTAATGAGTGCACACATCTAAATACACAGGACTGACTCAAGAACCTAAGGCTGTTCTCAAAGCTGTCCTGAAGTGTGTCTCCTGCATCATGGTAACCGAATGTTGTAGACTCAGTGAATCTGAGTTGGGGGGTTGAAAATTGTGAACCATAACCAGTATTCCTCTGCACAGCTGCTATCAGACAGTAATCGTGGGGCTGGAGGTTCCTACTCTCTCAGCCCTGTTGGACTGAATCAGACAGGTGAATATCGATGTTTAGGTGAAAGAGGAAACCCTGTCTATTAGATAGAGTTCAGCAAATCTCAGTTTCTCTGGGTAGAAGAGCTGTCTTCTCCAGCCTCTCTGATCATCAGTCCCAACAGATCTCAGCTCTTTAAATATCAGTCTGTCTAACTGAGCCATGGGGTGCAGGGGATGGATGGAGACTAAAGAGCTACACAACACTGGAGGTGTGTGTCACGCCCTGACCTTAGTTCCTTTTTTATGTCTCTATTTTGGTTTGGTCAGGGCGTGAGTTGTGGTGGGCATTCTATGTTTTGTTCTATGTTGTCCTTTTCTATGTGTTTGGCCGGGTGTGGTTCTCAATCAGTGGCAGCTGTCTATCGTTGTCTCTGATTGAGAACCATACTTAGGTAGCCTGTTCCCACCTGTGTTTGTGGGTAGTTGTTTTCTGTTTTGTGTGTCTTCACCTAAAAGAACACTTTCGTTTTCGTTCACTCTCGTTGTTATTTTGTTTAGTGTTCAGTTTTGAAATAAATTATAATATGAACACTTACCACGCTGCGTTTTGGTTTCCTCCATTAGACGATCGTTACAGAACTACCCACCACCAAAGGACCAAGCAGCGTGGTGAAATGGACCCCTGGACATGGGAGGAAATCTTGGACGGAAAGGGACCCTGGGCACAACCGGGAGAGTATCGCCGTCCTAAAGAGGAGCTGGAGGCAGCTAAAGCTGAGCGGCGACGCTACGAGGAGTTGGCTCGAGGAAACGTGCACGAGAGGCAGCCCCAGAAATGTTTTGCGGGGTGGCACACGGAGAGATTGGCGGAGTCGGGTAGGAGACCTGAGCCAACTCCCCGTGCTTACCGTGGTAAGAGAGTGACCGGGCAGGCACCGTGTTATGCGGTGAAGCGCACGGTGTCCCCAGTGCGCACGCATAGCCCGGTGCGCTACATCGCAGCTCCTCGCATCGGCCAGGCTAGAGTGGGCATCGAGCCAGGAGGGATGATGCCGGCTCAGCGCATCTGGCCTCTAGTGCGTCTCCTCGGCTTGGGTTATACTGCACCAGCCCTACGCACGGTGTCCCCGGTTCGCCAGCACAGCCCAGTGCGGCCTGTTCCAACTCCCCGCATTTGCTGGGCTACAGGGGGTATCCAGCCAGGACAAGTTGTGCTAGTTCTGCGCTCGAGACTGCCAGTGCGCCTCCACGGCCCAGTGTATCCGGCGCCTCGGATAAGGAAGAGGCCTCCTGCATGTCTCCCCAGCCTGGTGAGTTCTGTGCCTGTGCTAAGCCCTAACCCTCCTGCATGTCTCCCCAGCCTGGTGAGTCCTGAGCCTGCTGCCAGAGCCAGGCCTCCTGTGTGTCTCTCCACTCCAGTTGTGATCCATGGCACGAAGCCTCCAGTGATGATCCATGGCAAGAAGCCTCCAGTGATAATCCATGGCAAGAAGCCTCCAGTGATGATCCATGGCAGGAAGCCTCCAGTGATGATCCATGGCAGGAAGCCTCCAGTGATGATCCATGGCACGAAGCCTCCAGTGATGATCCATGGCACGAAGCCTCCTGTGATGATCCATGGCACGAAGCCTCCAGTGATGGTCCATGGCACGAAGCCTCCAGTGATAATCCATGGCAAGAAGCCTCCAGTGATGATCCATGGCAGGAAGCCTCCAGTGATGATCCATGGCAGGAAGCCTCCAGTGATGATCCATGGCAGGAAGCCTCCAGTGATGATCCATGGCACGAAGCCTCCTGTGATGATCCATGGCACGAATCCTCCAGTGATGATCCATGGCACGAAGCCTCCAGTGATGATCCATGGCAAGAAGCCTCCAGTGATGATCCATGGCACGAAGCCTCCAGTGATGATCCATGGCACGAAGCCTCCAGTGATGATCCATGGCACGAAGCCTTCAGTGATGATCCATGGCACGAAGCCTCCAGTGATGATCCATGGCACGAAGCCTCCAGTGAGGATCCATGGTACGAAACCTCCAGTGAGGAGTTATGGCACAAGGCCTCCAACGAAGGCTGTCAGTCCGGAGCCTCCAGCAACGCCCTCTAGTCCAGAGCCTCCAGCGTCGCCCTCTAGTCCGGAGCCTCCAGCGTCACCTTCTAGTCTCCAACAACGCCGTCTAGTCCGGAGCCTCCAGCTACGCCCTCTAGTCCGGAGCCTCCAGCAACGCCCTCTAGTCCGGAGCCTCCAGCGACGGGCTTCAGTCCGGAGCTGCCAGAGTCTCCCTCCTGTCCGGAGCTGCCAGAGTCGCCCTCGTGTCCGGAGCTGCCAGAGTCGCCCTCGTGTCCGGAGCTGCCAGAGTCGCCCTCGTGTCCGGAGCTGCCAGAGTCGCCCTCGTGTCCGGAGCTGCCAGAGTCGCCCTCGTGTCCGGAGCTGCCAGAGTCGCCCTCGTGTCCGGAGCTGCCAGAGTCGCCCTCGTGTCCGGAGCTGCCAGAGTCGCCCTCGTGTCCGGAGCTGCCAGAGTCGCCCTCGTGTCCGGAGCTGCCAGAGTCGCCCTCGTGTCCGGAGCTGCCAGAGTCGCCCTCGTGTCCGGAGCTGCCAGAGTCGCCCTCGTGTCCGGAGCTGCCAGAGTCGCCCTCGTGTCCGGAGCTGCCAGAGTCGCCCTCGTGTCCGGAGCTGCCAGAGTCGCCCTCGTGTCCGGAGCTGCCAGAGTCGCCCTCGTGTCCGGAGCTGCCAGAGTCGCCCTCGTGTCCGGAGCTGCCAGAGTCGCCCTCGTGTCCGGAGCTGCCAGAGTCGCCCTCGTGTCCGGAGCTGCCAGAGTCGCCCTCGTGTCCGGAGCTGCCAGAGTCGCCCTCCTGTCCGGAGCTGCCAGAGTCGCTCTCCTGTCCGGGGCCCACTGCAAGGGTCCCTAGTTCGGGGTCCACGTCCCGCACCAGAGCCGCCACAGCAGTGAAATGCCCACCCAGACCCTCCCCTATAGGTTCAGGTTTTGCAGCCGGAGTCCGCACGTTTGGGGGGGGGGTGTACTGTCACGCCCTGACCTTAGTTCGTTTTTTATGTCTCTATTTTGGTATGGTCAGGGCTTGAGTTGGGGTGGGCATTCTATGTTTTGTTTGTCCTTTTCTATGTGTTTGGCCAGGTGTGGTTCTCAATCAGAGGCAGCTGTCTATCGTTGTCTCTGATTGAGAACCATACTTAGGTAGCCTGTTCCCACCTGTGTTTGTGGGTAGTTGTTTTCTGTTTTGTGTGTCTTCGCCGGCCCAGAACCCCGCCTGGAGGGATGGGAGAAGCGGAGGGCATGGGCTCCCTACCCTACCCAGTCCTCAGAGAGTCATAGATAGTCCCGCCGTTTACCCGTGCTTCATTGGTCTGTTTGGCTTGATGGCCCTCAGATCTGCACTTGTTAGATGGCCCTAGGACCTGCAACCGTTTTCTAAAGTTATATATGTGGTCCCTTTCTTGTAGTGTATCTTATTGCCCGTGTTACTATCGTCCTGGGCTTATAGATTGAGTAAATTTTTCATCAGATGAACCGCAACATGTAGGCTAAAACTATTTCATTCATGAACGCATTTGAAAGTATTGTCACGTTCCTGACCTGTTTTCTGTTATTTTTTATGTGTTAGTCGGTCAGGACGTGAGTTTGGGTGGGCAGTCTATGTTATGTGTTTCTATGTTGGTTTATGGGTGACCTGATATGGTTCTCAATTAGAGGCAGGTGGTTTACGTTTCCTCTGATTGAGAGCCATATTAAGGTAGGTGGTTTCACATTGTTTGTTGTGGGTGGTTGTCTCCTGTGTCTGTGTATGTTGCGCCACACGGGACTGTTTCGGTTTGTTTGTTCGTTCGTTCGTTTGTGTAGTCATTTTTCCTGTTTGTGCGTTCTTCGTTGTATTGTAAGTTCTTACGTCCAGGTCTGTCTACATCGTTTTGTTATTTTGTTTATTATCAAGTATAGTTCGTTTTTCGTCTTGTTTAAATAAATATCATGTCATTTCACAACGCTGCGTTTTGGTCAAATCCCTGCTCCTCCTCTTCGGATGAAGAGGAGGAGGAAACTCGTTACAAGTATTTAATATTGTGATAGTGAAAAGCTAAATTCCTCTCAAGAGAATTAACATTACAGTTACACCAACTGGTAGGCTACCCACACAATTGTACAAAATTGTAAGAGAACTGTTGAAGAATGTTAACCCTCTACATACACATTTCTTTACCGGAATCTCTAAATGAATATACTGGCAAATCCATAAAATGTCCTTGGACAGTAGTATATCTAATTAAATGTAGAGGATTCTAAATTAATATCTAAGGGGCTTTTATACAATTAAAATGCAGGGTTAATAAAAAAAACTGTTGTATATGTTTGTATATGTATATGTTTATTAAGTAGTCTTGCTTGTCTCAGAGCAGTGCGAAACGGTGCTGAAATAGTTGACCACACGCGGGAAGGCTATTGCTTGTTGGGGGGGATTTTCACACAGTAGCCGGGCTATTAAATGAATCGTTGAAAAACAGATCGGCTCTCTGAACTCATTAACACGCGTTACTGTGTGTGTTTCAATATTTTCTCTCACTCTCACGCACTTGCTGTCTTGACCTCTGAATGCTTGGCTATGAAAATCCAACTGACATTTACTCCTACACTCTAAAAAGAAAAGATTCCTGGAGTATTCTTTAGGGGTTCTTCACATTGAAACTATTGATTAAATAAAATCAGTGTTTATTTAGTGGCAGCACAAATGTGAATTAATATTTACAAAACAATGTACCAAACAAAACACATTACAAAATCGCAACATTTCTGCAGACATGTCAGACCATAATAAATAACACTTTTACTTTGCATAGTGTTTTCATTACATTTTCAAGCCATTGACTCACTGATGATTGAAGATGATGGAAGAATCGGCAAATGCAGTCTGTAGTCTGCTGGCATCACGGCACAACATCAACATCACTCTAATCACCAGTCAGAAGACAGTTGAAGAAACTTGAGTGAACTTATGGAAAGGCTCTGTAAGACATATTATATATATATTTGTTATTTACTTAACCTTTTTTAACCTGATGAGGACAGAGGGCGCTGTTTTCACTTTGGGTGAAAATCGTGCCCAATTTAAACGGCCTCGTACTCAATTCTTGCTCGTACAATATGCATATTATTATTACTATTGGATAGAAAACACTCTCTAGTTTCTAAAACCGTTTGAATTTTGTCTGTGAGTAAAACAGAACTCATTTGGCAGCACACTTTCTGACCAGGAAGTGGAAAGTCTGAAAATGATGCTCTGTTCAAGGGCCTGCCTATAAATGGGCATGATACGTAATAGTGTACATGCACGTCATACACCTTCCCCTAGATGTCAAGAGGAAGAGAGAGAAGAAATGAAGTGATTATCTTGGTCTGAGGTAGAATAAATCCTCTTGGAATGACGTGTCCGCCATTTCCTGTTTTCTGGAAAGCGCGAAGATGAACCTGGAATTGCCTTCTGGAAAGCTGTCGTTATAGGCGAATACTATCTCCGGCTTTGATTTTATTTGATACATGTCACAATATCATCGTAAAGTATGTTTTTTCAATATAGTTTTATTAGATTATTGAAATTTTTTCGGGACGTTAGGCGTGTTGCGTTGTCTGTTTTTGTTGACGATGGAGAGCTTCGCGCCACTTGGCCAGTGTGCTTGCTAATTCAAGAGGGAAAAACAATGTTTTAAATCCAAACAACGACTGTTCTGGACAAAGGACCCCTTGTACAACATTCTGATGGAAGATCACCAAAAGTAGGACCCATTTTGTGATGCTATTTCATATATCTGTCGAACTGTGTACTAGTAGTTTTGCGCCCAGGTTTTGGCCACTCTCTCGCTATAACATAAGCCTTATGTCGTAATGAAGATATTTTTTGAATTATAACACTGCGATTGCATTAAGAACTAGTGTATCTATCATTTCCTATACAACATGTATTTTTTTGTAATGTTTATGAATAGCTATTTGGTCAGAATAGGTGAGAGTCTAATAGAAATATCCGCACATTCTGGGAAAGAGATGCTACGTTAGCATAATGGATAACCACTGATTTCAGCTCTAAATATGCACATTTTCGAACAAAACATAAGCGTATGTATAACCTGATGTTATAGGACTGTCATCTGAGGAAGGTTTATGAAGGTTAGTGAAAATTAATATATTTTGCTGGTTTATTCGCTAACGCTAACGTGCCTATTGCTATCGCTAACGTGCCTTGATGAATGAATTCGGGTGTGTGGTAGGCTATTGTAGTAAGCTAATATAATGCTATATTGTGTTTTCGCTGTAAAACACTTAAAAAATCGGAAATATTGGCTGGATTCACAAGATGTTTGTCTTTAATTTGCTATACACCATATATTTTTCAGAAATGTTTTATGATGAGTATTTAGGTATTTCACGTTGGTCTCTATAATTACTCTGGCTGCTTCGGTGCTATTTGTGATTGTAGCTGCAATGTAAAACTATGATTTTATACCGCAAATATGCACATTTTTCGAACAAAACATAAATGGACTCTCTATTGGACTCTCAATCACGGCCGGATGTGATACAGCCTGGACTCAAACCAGGGACTGTAGTGATGCCTCTTGCACTGAGATGCAGAGCCTTATATATTCACTACCATTCAAAAGTTTGGGGTCACTGAGAAATTAACTTGTTTTTGAAAGAAGAGCACATTTTTTGTACATTAAAATAACATCAAATTGATCAAAAATACAGTGTAGACATTGTTAATGTTGTAAATGACTATTGTTGCTGGAAACGGCTGGTTTTTAACCTCTTGACGCTACGGGTCAGATTTTTTATTTATTTTTAAATACTGTTCCCAAGGTAAACGGACTATTTCTCAGGTTCAGATCGTAGAATATGCATATAATTTACAGATTAGGATAGAAAACACTCCAAAGTTTCCAAAACTGTCAAATATTGTCTGTGAGAATAACAAAACTGATTCTGCAGGCGAAAACCTGAGAAAATCTAACCCGGAAGTGATTTATTTTTATTTTTAATCTGTGTTTCCTGGCCCGTCTTTCTTCCATTTAAAGGGGTATCAACCAGATTCATTTCCAATGGCTTCCTCAGGCTGTGACCAGGCTTTAGACATAGTTTCAGGCTTTTATTATGAAGAATTTGCGAGATTTTTCAAAACTAGTCAGGTGTCCTCTGATTAGTTCCTGCGCTTGAGAGGTAGCTCTCCATTTACTTTTTCTCTCTTATTGAATAGGTTTCGGTCCGGTTGAAATATTATCGATTATGTTTGTTAAAAACAACCTGAGGATTGATTATAAAAAACATTTGACATGTTTCTACGACCATTACGGATACATTTTGGAATTTTCGTCGAACGGAACGAGGCTTTGGTTTTCTGAACATAACGCGCAACCCAAATTGCGTTTTTTTTTTATAAAAGTAATATTTATTGAACAAAAAGAACATTTGTTGTGTAACTGGGAGTCTCGTGAGTGCAAACATCCAAAGATTATCAAAGGTAAGCAATTCATTTTATTGTTTTTCTGACTTTCGTGACCTAGCTAATTTGGGGCTAGCTGTTCTAGCATTGATTGATACACTCACAAAAGCTTGGATTTCTTTTGCTGTAAAGCATATTTTCAAAATCTGACACGATAGGTGGATTAACAACAAGCTAAGCTGTGTTTTGGTATATTACACTTGTGATTGCATGATTATAAACATTTTTTGTAATATTTTGCACCCTGCAATTCAGCGGTTGTTTAGGAAAATGATCCCGTAAAAGGGATCCGTAGCGCAGAGAAGTTAATGGAATATCTACGTAGGCGTACAGTGGCCCATTATCAGCAACCATCACTCCTGTGTTCAAATGGCACGTTGTGTTAGCTAATCCAAGTTTATCATTTTTAAAAGGCAAATTGATCATTAGAAAACCCTTTTGAAATCATGTTAGCACAGCTGAAAACTGTTGTTCTGATTAAAGATACAATACAACTGGCCTCCTTTAGACTAGTTGAGTATCTGGAGTATCAGCATTTGTGCGTTCGATTACAGGCTCAAAATGGCCAAAAACAAATAACTTTCTTCTGAAACTTGTCAGTCTATTCTTGTTCTGAGAAGTGAAGGCTATTCCATTTGAGAAATTGCCAAGAAACTGAAGAGCTCGTACAATGCTGTGTACTACTCCCTTCACAGAACAGCGCAAACTGGCTCTAACCGGAATAGAAAGAGGAGTGGGAGGCCCCGGTGCACAACTGAGCAAGATGACAAGTACCTTAGAGTGTTTAGTTTGAGAAACAGACACCTCACAAGTCCTCAACTGGCAGCTTCATTAAATAGTACCCTCAAAACTTGGATTAGCTAACACAAAGTGCCATTGGAACACAGGAGTGATGCTTGCTAATAATGGGCCTCTGTACGCCTATGTAGATATTCAATAAAATATCAGCCGTTTCCAGCTACAATAGTCATTTACAACATTAACAATGTCTACACTGTATTTCTGATCAATTTGATGTTATTTTAATGGATAAAAAAATGTGCTTTTCTTTCAAAAACAAGGACATTTCTAAGTGACCTCAAACTTTTGAATGGTAGTGTACCCCTTGACTTATTCCACGTTTTCTTGTGTTACATCCTGAATTTAAAATGTATTAAAAAATAACAATAATAATCTCACCCAGCTACACACAATACCCCATAATGACAAAGTGGAATGTATGTCAAAATCCATACTACCACTGCTGCATATGCTGCCACTGTTAAGAAAAGATTAGATTATACTAGTTAGAATGAGCAGCCAGCTCGTGAACTAATGAGTGCACCAGGGAGAACGCAACAAGCATGCAGATGCAATAAGTGAAAATACATGATCTAACTAGGGTTAGCTAACGTAATGTCACAAAGCATTATGCGCTAGCCAGTTAACTTTCATTCTCAAATAACTTTATATTTCCGAGTTAGTCAGATATTCGTTTAGATAGGCTTGAAATTGACATGGGAGCTAACTAGCTAGCAAGCTAACAGCTTTCTATAGGTAGCTAACTGCTTATCAAAGTTAGATAACTGGTTAATTTGACCAAAACATTTTACAATGTTTCTCAAAATGAATGTGTCGCTGGCTAATTCATTTGATCATGCTTTATGACACAGGTTCAGATACATTTTTAGAATGGTTGGGTTTTTCCCTTTAATCTCTGTTCGACATGTGTTGTTATCTTCTGACACTACAATACATTTTATTTTGTCCTTTCCAGCAATGTAACTCTAAATAATCCCATATGGGGCTTTACCTTTTGCGACTGACCACTGCTGGTGTTTGGTTTGCTGCCACCATTGTTCAAGCCTATGCTCTGTGCTCACCCTCAGATTTTGTATCCGTGTTAGCTGCTGATAGCAGGTGATAGTAATGCACAAGCTAGGCCAAATTGAAACATTGTCATCTACTGGCATCATTTACCTGCCCGATTCATAAGCTCCAAATCACCATTAGGAAAAAGCTTGAAAACCCCATTAGAGTTTTGCCTAAAGTAAAAAAACAAATATCCTAAAACTCAAGAATGTATGTTTTTTAGTTAATTTAACTTAGCTTTGCAGTCAAAGATAATAGTTTCGGTATAGTTTTAGTTTTTCAACAGTTTTTCTTAATTATTTTTTCTTCAGTTTACTCAATTGTTTTTCCAATTTTAGATTCAGTTTAAGTTTACAATACACACACACACACACACACACACACACACACACACACACACACATGCACAAACATAAGCATGCACACACAAACAGAAAAAATCACGGAACAAAAACTTTATTGGCTTTTGTCTTCAGACTTAAGAAACATTCCCTGACATGAAATGCAACTGTGGTGGTCTTCTGAAAAACGTATTCCATGTGTTTGTCCCAGGCCAGACTTTACAGCAGCATGGATGAATCTGGGAATAGTGCAGAACAGTTTGAGGAGGGAGAACAGAGCTACTGGATTGCCATCAGATTCCCGAAGAAATACCCAGACAGTTACTACAACCTGGGACTCCTGGTGAATACATAGGTTGGGCTTAAAGCCACATTCTGGAAGATTTCATAATGTTCAATGGTCATTTTAGTAAAGGATATACCCTCTGATTGACTTCTATTGCCCCATGTCTAAAACTATCATGACAATCTCAAGTCCATAGGTCTGTCTGAATTTTAGAGGTTACATTTCTCAACAAAGTAAGGAAATGTTTCTAACTAAGTAGCAGGTCTGCTGTTAGCCTGAAATACAGACTCCAGGTTATAGCTTGAATGCTTCACATTACATCAAGTGACGTTACTAATACATCAATGAATGAAGGTGATGTGATTTGCTAGACTCGTAAAGTAATCTCCTCCCCTACCCTCTCCAGTATGTAGACCTGAACAGACACCTAGATGCTCTGAACGCGTGGAGGAACGCTTCAGTACTGAAGTCTGACCACAGTCTTGCCTGGAACAATTTGGTCATAGTGTTGGACAACACTGGTAAGCACACACACGCAGGCACACACCCCTACATACACACACCACTTACACACACACACACACACACACACACCACAGTTGCTATCTAATGGGAGATATTATGAGTGACAATGCCCATCACTTGTTGTGTTTTGTGCCAAAACTATTTTGGATATTCAAAATCCAGTTATGGATGAATTTCCATTGATTAGACAAATGCCCCATATTTCTACACATTCATCCATATATGCACAGTTTTTCAAAGATTGTTTCCGAGCGTTAACAGCAGTAAAGACAGAGACAACTTTTCATTTTTTGGTGGAAACATTTGATCTCAGCGCCCAATGTGATTAGACCGGAAGAGCAGGAACCGGCAATGCTTGAAATGTATGTATTAAAGCTTTGTGTGTGGAGTTTTCTAAAGGCACTCTTCCCTGCCGTGTGGAGAATGCGCTGATTTCCAGATGCTGGCGCCCTTTTTGTCAGAAGCCTCTCCCGAGGGGGCGGAGTCTCCCAAGAGGGCCAATGAACCGTCCAATCACCAGCTAGCGAGGCCATGATCAAACGCAAAGCAGACACAATCAGAGAAGTACCTCCTCAGAATTCAGTATCCCCCTTCCTAACCCCCCCTCCACATAATTTGTTCCCCAAATCTGCCAAGGGTACATCTCACCAAAAAACTCAAATTAACTGGGGTGTACGTTTTTTTTGCTGTTGGGTTCTTTCTTCTCTCTTATATTGCACAGAGATAAAGCTGAGCTAACACACACACACACACACACACACACACACACACACACACACACACACACACACACACACACACACACACACACACACACACACACACACACACACACACACACACACACACACACACACACACACACACACACACACACACACACATAGACATGTATGATGGGGCACAGAGCATGACTCAGGCCCTCACTCTTCACCCCCAACCCCCTCTCTCCCCCTCGGTCTCTCTCCCTCCCACCTTCCCTCCCTGGTCAGACTGACAGACAGGTCTCTGACATAGATCAATAAGCAGAACAGAGCTACTGAACACAAGCCAGTGGTCCTTGTGTTCAGCTCCTAATTAGGAGGTTAAAGCAGTCTTCCATGTGTGGCGAGGAAAAACTCTGCTCTACACACCACTGACAACACAAACACACTTGGCACTCAGTGTATTTAGGATTCATAATTATATAATTTTATCCATGCTATGAAGGTATGCATTTGCTTTAAAGCTTCATGCATTCTTACAAGCAGTTGACATTTCTACTCTGTGAATCCATTGACTTCCAATAAAGATAACTTGTAAGCAGGCTTGTGTAGGGTGTCAGTTTTAAAATGCGTTCTCCTCATGACTTGGATTTCCTCTATCAGTCTGTCCTTCTCATGTCTATCCCTTCTCTTTCCTGTTGTCTAGGCAACCTGTCCCAGGCGGAGGTGATTGGCCGAGATGCCCTGAAGCTCCTCCCTAACGACCACACCATAATGTTCTCATTGGCTAACGTTCTGGGCAAACTACAGAAGCATGAGGTCAGTCAGCACAGTGAGAAATTGCTTACAATTAATTTACCTCTTATCCAATCCGAACTTCAGATAAGTGCATGTGTGATGTCCAGCATTGAAGTCAATGGGATATCATTTTTTTACCGACTGTATAAAAAAAATGCGTGCACACACGTTTTGTATTACTATTCTTGTGGGGACTAAAGAATTGATTACCATCCAAAATCCAATTTTCGCAAAATCTAACCTAACGTTAACCCCAAATCACTAACCCTAAAAATATACCAAACTCCTAGACGTAAGTGTGTATAAGGTGGAACGTTGTAGATATTAATGTAATGAATACAGGCTAACGTGAATTGAAATTCATTATTCTTAATGTTAAAGGTATGTTTGTTCTACATAATATATTTCTATCTGAGTGTTCTACAACATGTCCTGCTAAAATGTGTGTCTTCGGCTTCACGATAACAAGTCTTTGCACCTCTCCTCTCTCTCTGCTCCATATCAGCGGTGCTGTCCCATCACTGGAGTAAGATGGAGCTGGCGAAAAAGCACTATGGACTGTCTCTGATGCTGTGCCCAGAGGCCCCGGGTACCCAGGACAACATGCTGCAATGCAAACTGGACCAGCTTTACATTGCCAAACCACCCTGTGCCACTCAACTACTGACTGCATGCCACCTACACACACACACACAGATCTTTGAATCATGCTTGAAACTTCCAGTCAAATTTTTGCTATCCCTGTCAAAATAACCGTTTAAAAAAAAGAAAAAACACAGTGGTGTTGGTAAAAAGCTGAGGGGTGGGCATGAAAAAATTCCTAGACAGCGGTAAGAATGCAAGGACTGACCATCCATTATATAAAAAGAACAGTTTTAACTATGTTATGAGTACTCTCGGTGCCAGTCGATCATATTTTCCATGACAACGTTATGAAACATGGGCTGCTTGCAAATTTGGCTCAATATACACTGAACAAGAATATAAAAGCAACATGAAAAGTGTTGGTTCTGTGTTTCATGAGCTTCCAGGAATTGTGTATAGATCCTTGTGACATGGGGCTGTACATTATCATGCTGAAACATGAGGTGATGGCGGCAGATGAATAACAAAACAAAAAGCTTCAGGATCTCATCACAATATCACTGTGCATTCAAATTGCCATTGATCAAATTCAATTGCGGGTCTATAGCGTATGCCTGCTCATACCATACCGCACCTCCACCATGGGGTGGAGTCAGCAAACCACTCACCCACATGACGCAATATACACTGTCTACTATCTGCCCGGTAGAGTTGAAACTGGGAATAAGCACACTTCTCCAGCGTGCCAGTGGCCATCAAATATGAGCGTTTGCCCACTGATGTTGGTTATGAATCCGAACTGCAGTCAGGTCAAGACCCTGGTGAAGACGACAAGCTCGCAGATGAGCTTCCCTGAGAAGGTTTCGGACAGTTTGTGCAGAAACACTTCGGTTGTGCAAACCCACAGTTTCATCGGGTGGCTGGTCTCAGATGATCATGCAGATGAAGAAGCCAGATGAGGTCCTGGTCTGACGTGGTTATACGTGGTCTGCGGTTGTGAGGCTGGTTGGACGTACTGCCAAATTCTCTAAAATGATGTTGGCGGTGGCTTATGGTAGAGAAATTAACATTCAATTAATTTCAGCCCTGCACTCAGGACATTTCAGATAAATAAGCTTTTTGTGCGTATGGAAAATATTTGATGTCAGCTGAAAATGTCCCTGTTCTTCCATGGCCTGCATACTTACCAGACATGTCACCTATTGAGCATGTTTGGGATGTTCTGGATCGACGTGCACGACAGCATGTTCCACTTACCGCCAACAGCCAGCTACTTTGCACAGCCGTTGAAGAGGAGTGGGACAACATAGCACAGGCCACAATCAACAGCCTGATCAACTCTATGCGAAGGAGATGTGTCGCGCTGCATGAGGCAAATGGTGGTCACACCAGTGAAATTCATAGATTAGTGCCTAATGAGAGAGAGAAATAATTATTATATGGAAAATATTAACCTACAGGAATCAAACAAGCTATGTTTGCTTCAATTAGATCCCATTAATGAGAGGAAAGAAATGCAACACTGGCGCCTGTCCATCAGTCCTCGCACATACAGTGCCTTCAGAAAGTATTCACACCTCTTGACTTTTTCCACATTTCAATGTGTTACATCCTGTTTTCTTGTCACTGAACTACACACAATACCTCATAATGTCACAGTCAAATTATATTTTTCAACATTTTTCCAAATGTATTACAAATGAAAGCTGAAATGTCTTGACTCAATAGGTATTCAACATCTTTGTTATTGCAAGCCTAAATAAGCTGGAGTAAAATGTGCTTAACAAGTCACATAATAAGTTGCATGGACTCACTCTGTGTGCAATAATAGTGTTTAACATGAATTTTGAATGACTACCTCATCTCTGTACCCCACACATACAATTATCTGTAAGGTCTTATCTGTAAGCAGTGAATTTCAAAAACAGATTTAACCACAAAAACCAGGGAGGTTTTTCAATGCCTCGCAAAGAAGGGCACCTATTCGTAGATGAGGGCAAATAACAAAAACAGAAAATGAATATCCCTTTGAGCATGGTGAAGTTATTAATTACACTTTGGAGGCTGTATCAATACACCCAGTCACTACAACGATAGAGATGTCCTTCCTAACTCAGTTGTCGCAGAGGAAGGAAACCACTCAGGGATGTAACCACGAGGACAATGATGACTTTAACCTTTCTCGCCCCAGGGTTCCGCTAGCGGAACACCCACAACATTCCGCTGCCTTCGCAGAGCGCGAAATACAAAAAATATTTTTTTGAAATATTTAACTTCCACACATTAACAAGTCCAACACAGCAAATGAAAGATAAACATCTTGTGAATCCAGCCAACATGTCCGATTTTTAAAATGTTTTACAGCGAAAACACAATATATATTTATGTTAGCTCACCACAATAGCCAAACACACAACGCTATTTATCCACCGCATAGGTAGCTTTCAAAAAACCGACAAAATATAGATATAATTAGTCACTAACCAAGAAACAACTTCATCAGATGACAGTCTTATAACATGTTACACAATACATTTATGTTTTGTTCGAAAAATTTGCATATTTGAGGTATAAATCATAGTTTTACATTGCAGCTACAATCAGAAATAGCACCGAAGCAGCCAGAATAATTACAGAGAGCAACGTGAAATACATAAATACTCATCATAAAACATTTATGAAAAATACATGGTGTACAGCAAATGAAAGATAAACATCTTGTGAATCCAGACAATATTTCCGATTTTTTAAGTGTTTTACAGCGAAAACACAATATAGAAATATATTAGCTTACCACAATAGCCAAACACATAACCGCATTTATTCACCGCAAAGATAGCTTTAGCAAAAACCAGCAATAAATATAAAATAAATCACTAACCTTTGGACAACTTCATCAGATGACAGTCTTATAACATCATGTTACACAAAACATTTATGTTTTGTTCGAAAATGTGCATATTGAGAGCTGAAAACCGTGGTTATACATTGTGAAAATGTAGCAACTTTTTCCCAGAATGTCCGGATATATTTCTGACACTCACATAATCTGACCAAAGAACTCATCATAAACTTTACATAAAAATACTTGTTGTATGGCAAATGAAAGATACACTGGTTCTTAATGCAACCGCTGTGTTAGATTTAAAAAAATAACTTTAGTACGACATACAGCTTGCGTTATTGCGAGACAGCGCCCGCTAAAAGGGCGGAGAATAGGACTAAACATTTCACAAAAAATACGAAATAACATCATAATTTCTTCTTACTTTTGCTGAGCTTCCATCAGAATCTTGTACAAGGAGTCCTTGGTCTAGAATAAATCATTGTTTGGTTTTAGAATGTCCTTTTCTCCTGTCGAATTAGCAACCTTAGCTAGCCAAGTGGCGCGAACATGTCAATCTTCTCTCGATGCAAACAACGGAAAACTCCAAAAGTCCTGATAAACATTGAATAATCTGATAAAACTCGGTTGAAAAAACCTACTTTACGATGATATTATCACATGTATCAAATAAAATCAGAGCCGGAGATATTAGCCGTGTATACCGAACGCTTTTCAGAAGGCAATCTGGGGTTCCTTCTCGCGCCTTCGAAGACAATGAAATTGCCAGACCTGTCACTCCAAAAGCTCTTGTTCGACCTCAGATCAAGCTAGACACCCCATTTCACCCCCCACTGCCTGTTGACATCTAGTGGAAGGCGTATGAAGTGCATGTATATCGATAGATATAAGCCAGTTGAATAGGCAGGCCCTGGAACAGAGCCTCGATTTCAGATTTTTCACTTCCTGTCTGGAAGTTTGCTGCAAAATGAGTTCTGTTTTACTCACAGATATCATTCAAACAGTTTTAGAAACTTGAGTGTTTTCTATCCAATAGTAATAATGCAAAGTGTTATTTTTTGGGGCTAATCCAATGCAACACATTATTGCTTACCATTCTCTATATTTTCAAGCATAGTGGTGGCTGCATCATGTTATAGACATGCTTGTGATCATTAAGGACTGGGGAGTTTTTCAGGATAAACTGAATGGGGCAAACTGTAGAGGAAAACATGGTTGTCTGCTTTCCACCAGACACTGGAAGATGAATTTACCTTTCAGTAGGACAATAATCTAAAACATTTCGCTACATTTTCACTGGAGCTGATTACCAAGATGACATTGAATGTTCCTGAATGCCTAATTACAGGTCTGACTTACATTGGCTTGAAAATCTATGGCAAGACTTGAAAATGGCTGTCTAGCAATATTCAACAACCAACTTGACAGAGCTTGAAGAATTCTTTGAAGTATAAAGTGCAAATATTGTACAATCCAGGTGTGCAAAGTTCTTATAGACTTACCTAAAAAGACTCACAGCTGTAATCGCTGCCAACGGTCATTCTAACACGTATTGTTCGTGCCTTCAGAAAGTATTCACACCCCTTGACTTTTTCCACATTTTGTTGTGTTACAAAATGGGATTAAAATTGATTTAATTGTACATTTTTGTCAACGATCTACATAAAAAATTATGTAATACCAACATGGATGAAAAATTCAAATATTTGTAAAAAAAAATATGAAAAACTAAAGAGTAATATATTTTAATTACGTAACTATTCAAAACCTTGAGTCTACTAAATGGTTCCCTTCTTTGCGAGGCATTGCAAAATCTCCCTGGTCTTTGTGATTCTGTGTTTGAAATTCACTGCTCGATTGAGGAACCTTCCAGGTAATCATATGTGTGGGCTATAGAGATGAGGTAGTCGTTCAACAATCATGTTAAACACTATTATTGCACACAGACTAAGTCCATGCAACCTATTATGTGAGTTGTTAAGCAAATGTTTACTCCTGAAGGCATGCCGTAGCAAAGGGGTTGAATACTCTTTGAACACAATACATTTTTACATTTCATTTTTTATTAATTTGGAGAAAAGAAAAGAAAAAAAAACATAATTCCACTTTGACATCATGGGGTATTGTGTGTAGGCCAGTGACACAAAATATCAGTTTAATTAATTTTTAATTGAGACTACCACAACAAAATATGGAACAAGTCAAGTGGTGTGAATTATTTTTGAATGCACTGTTTCTAATGAAGATATTTTGGTGTTTTATTTTTCATATTTATTCGTACAAATATTCACATTTTTGTCAACTTTGATATGAGAGAATATTTTGTGTAGATCGATGACAACAAATTACCATTTAATACATTTGAATCCCTCTTTGTAACACAACAGAATAGGAAAAAGTAAAGGGGTGTGAATACTTTCTGAAGGAACGGTATGCTGATCATCATTACAATTTTGTTATGTTACTTTCAGTTACATTATTTGTCCCTTCCCTCTTATTAAGAGATATGAGTCCAGACAGGTTACTTTAGGACACTTTCTGAATGGACATTTAGTGAACACACACACACTATCAAGACTTCCGCCGAAGTCGGCTCTTCTCCTTGTTTTGTTTTGTCTTGTTCCCTGCACACCTGGTTTTCATTCCCCGATCAATTCATATGTATTTATTCCTCTGTTCCCCATCATGTCTTTGTGTAGGATTGTTTGTGTTGCGTGTATTTTGATATTGTGGATATTGTTACGCGCATTACTTTTTGTCTATGTTCCATGTTTTGGGCACATTTTATGTTACTTTGTGCTGTCATTTTGACCGGAACAAAAGGTGCGCTTGTTCACTACACTCTGCTCTCCAGCACCTAACTTCACCTCCAATACACACACACACACACACACACACACACACACACACACACACACACACACACACACACACACACACACACACACACACACACACACACACACACACACACACACACACACACACACACACACACACACACACACACACACACACACACACACACACTAAAAGTACCCATCAATCAGTTTTTCCAAACTGCCTACTGTAATTCCTAACTTTTTTTCATTCAATTGAGTGTGATGGGAGACTGGGATGTTTTTATTCTAGGCATGAACATATTGCAACAACATGTCTAGACGATAAAAGGCAACACTGATCACTGATGCTTGGCTGCCAAATGTATAATGTAGGTGTCCCCATAGGCCTAATAGGCTATTTATATTGAGGAAATATACACTGCTCCAAAAAATAAAGGGAACACTTAAACAACACAATGTAACAAGGAGGAGCACTGCCAGAGCCCTACAAAATGACCTCCAGCAGGCCACAAATGTGCATGTGTCTGCTCAAACGGTCAGAAACAGACTCCATGAGGGTGGTATGAGGGCCCGACGTCCACAGGTGGGGGTTGTGCTTACAGCCCAACACCGTGCAGGACGTTTGGCATTTGCCAGAGAACACCAAGATTGGCAAATTCGCCACTGGCGCCCTGTGCTCTTCACAGATGAAAGCAGGTTCACACTGAGCACATGAGCACATGTGACAGACGTGACAGAGTCTGGAGACGCCGTGGAGAACGTTCTGCTGCCTGCAACATCCTCCAGCATGACCGGTTTGGCGGTGGGTCAGTCATGGTGTGGGGTGGCATTTCTTTGTGGGGCCGCACAGCCCTCCATGTGCTCGCCAGAGGTAGCCTGACTGCCATTAGGTACCGAGATGAGATCCTCAGACCCCTTGTGAGACCATATGCTGACACATGCACATTTGTGGCCTGCTGGAGGTCATTTTGCAGGGCTCTGGCAGTGCTCCTCCTTGCACAAAGGCGGAGGTAGCGGTCCTGCTGCTGGGTTGTTGCCCTCCTACGGCCTCCTCCACGTCTCCTGATGTACTGGCCTGTCTCCTGGTAGCGCCTCCATGCTCTGGACACTACGCTGACAGACACAGCAAACCTTCTTGCCACAGCTCGCATTGATGTGCCATCCTGGATGAGCTGCACTACCTGAGCCACTTGTGTGGGTTGTAGACTCCGTCTCATGCTACCACTAGAGTGAAAGCACCGCCAGCATTCAAAAGTGACCAAAACATCAGCCAGGAAGCATAGGAACTGAGAAGTGGTCTGTGGTCACCACCTGCAGAAACACTCCTTTATTGGGGGTGTCTTGATAATTGCCTATAATTTCCACCTTTTGTCTATTCCATTTGCACAACAGCATGTGAAATTTATTGTCAATCAGTGTTGCTTCCTAAGTGGACAGTTTGATTTCACAGAAGTGTGATTGACTTGGAGTTACATTGTGTTGTTTAAGTGTTCCCTTTATTTTTTTGAGCAGTGTATTTTAGCCATCCACATTAGACGTCTAATGAAAAGGCCCCCCATCCTGTTGATGTGAGCTGCTGGATAGCACACTTGCACTTGATATAAATGTATTGATGAGAAAGTGAACTTGCCATTTCCAAGAAGGACCTCAGTGGGGAATTGGGGATTCCCTGATTTGTGATCTGTTGCCGACATCAACAGTCAAGGTTTCATTACATAGGCCAAGGCTCTATACTTTTTTATTGCACATTTAATTAATGCAACCGCTGATTTAGATTTTTAAAATTAACGTTACTAGACATACAGTGTGCGTTACAGCCAGACTAGTGCCGCAATAATGGCCGAAAAATGCGTTTACATTTTTCCACATAAATACGGAATAAAATCATAAATAGCTCTTACTATTGGACGAGCTTCCATCAGAATCTTGGGCAAGGTGTCCTTTTGTCCAAAAGAATCGTTGCTTTGTTGTAAAACGTCCACTTCAACTTCGGAACTAGCAGCTAACAGTAGCTACGTGGCACACACATGTCCAAATCCTCAAACGCAATACTACGAAAATTCCGAAAATAGCAATATACTCGCATAAACTGATATAAATCGGTTTCAAATAACCGATTAGGTTATTTGAAACCGTTTCTAACACCTATACCGAATTAAATTACAGACGGACATATCTAAGGCCGATAACTGAGCGTTTCAAAATGCTATCCTGGGGTCTTGCGTTGCGTAATGGCGGAAGTCGAAAAGAGAGCGCACCTCGTTCCTTGCCCTTTTATAAGCTCTGAGAAATACGTAGAAACACCATTCCACTTCTCATTGGTTACTGACATCCAGGGGAAGGCGGGTGCAGTTCATTTCGATCCATAGGGCACACACAGAGCTTTAAACTGATCCCAGATCAGAGCCTAGTTTTCAGACCTTCGCATGTCCTGTCATGATTTTCGCTGTAGAAAGAGTTTTGGTTCACCCACAGACATAATTCAAACGGTTTTAGAAACTAGAGATTGTTTTCTATCCAATAGTAATAATAATATGCATATTGTACGAGCAAGAATTGAGTACGAGGCAGTTTAATTTGGAGACGCAAAATGTCGAAGTTGAAACAGCACCCCCTGTAGTGACAAGAAGTTTTAAACTGACACATTTGTTAATGTGCGTCACACAAAATATGTTTTTTGTCTCTGGCTTGCACAGCACAGGTGGTTGCCCAAATTCACTGTAGTAGGCTAGGCATAATATACAGGCTGTTATACGGATGATGGGTTAATAGCTCAGCCTATGACGGAACTTCTAATTTACACCTCTTTGTATAATTCGTGCACTACATGTAATACACGCCGTTCATGTGCAATTTTGCGCAATTCATGCATCTTCACTAGCATCTTTGCTGGCCTCTCTCCATTCCTCGTATAGCTCTTGAACCAATAGCCTAGCCCTATGCGTGTCCCAGAAGTAGCAGTATAGCTTGGTCACTTATTTTGAGTAATAATAAAAAAGATATATTCGAGGAAAGAAGCACCTTGCTCTTGCTTGCTGGAAATAAAATAGACTGCCATGTTTACAATGAACTTGCAGGGACGTTTGAAGGGCGAGAGCTTTTCTGGTGTGATGTGATCACTATGGCTGGTGGTAAAAATACAAATGAACGGGAATCCTCTGTTCTTCCAGCGCCATATGTTTCTGTTTATAATAAAATGTATTACATGAGACTCCCCAATGTTAGAATGTTTCATATCAAATGTATGAATTCAGTTAGTTTTCCTAACAGTCTAATTTGCATAAACATTTTGATTGGATGATAGCTGTCCCACTTGGAGCACACTGGTTAAATTAATTTAGTTTCTTGAACCAATGTAGGATAGACTTGACCTCCTTGCCCAATTGGGTGAGGGTTATTGAATCAGAATCAAATCCTCTGATCTCCTCCAGATCATTAATGATAGACTGCTAATATTTGAAGAACTCTTTGGCAAATGACATGACTGGCACATTGTGGAATGTAATAGCTGAACAGAGACTACAACCAGGCTATGTTTTGAGACTGTACAGTGTTTGTTTACATTTACATTGTTTACAAACAATGGAGTAGAACAAGCCAATATGATGGGTTCTGAATGGGTACGACAGTTGAACTAAGCTCATTTATAAGTTATGTTCTTCAATAATCAATGGGTATATATCATTAATTTATAAGTCTAAGAATGGATTTAGCAACTAAGGATTTAAGCTTTAATGTTTATTGGATAGGATAAAAAGAGAGAGATTGTGTTAACTCCTTAACCATTGCTAGTACCCTGGTATACATTCAAGCTCCACAGATTTGATCCCATATGGCTTAGCTTAAACATCTTGTAAGAAGCTGGTGCTCTAGAAGCAAACACTAGTCACATGTCTATCTACGATTCTGTATTCCATCTGTGTGGCCTGGTTCCCGGGGCCATGTGGAACCCATCCTCTGTGAACCCTCTCCTCTTTCATCTCTGACCCCCATGTTATCTCAGCTGTGAGGAGCACCGTGCATTTGTGTATCTAGAACAGGCATTGTAAAACTGTGTTTAACTTGGCTAGCCCCCGGGAGCAGACCTGGGTTCAAAAAGTATTTTAAAACCTTTATAGAATATACATTTATTTCCCCTTGGGGTTCCCTTGAGGATCAATAAAGTTATGTTATTCTCAAATACTATTTGAGCCCAGCTCCGCTAGGGAGTGCTTTCGGTTGCCATACTGGAAGTCTACTGGTTATTGCATTCTTGTACAATACGCTGCATTATTTTACTCTGGGGGTGTATTTCAAGCACTGTTTACTGTCTGTGAGGTGCATCGGCAGATGGGGTTTGGCCATTCAAACGGTTTGTGTTACTGTGTTTATTTTGACTGACATGTCTCTGTTCTCTTCCTAACTGGGGTGGGGTCAGGACCCTTCACCTCTCATCCATCCCTATCGTTCTTCCCTCCTCTCCCCATCCTCTGCAGTTTTAATATAAGAAAACTGTTTGACCACAGAACCTTTTTCATCTTACGATTTTCCCTCCAAAAAGAGGAAACCAATGTTTCAATTGAAAAGTTGCACCATTTTATCATCCGCTTATCAACTTTTCCTCTTTTGTTATCAATATTTTTTGACACTTTCTTGACACAATGTGTTTCCTTACAGAAATGTGCATATTGTGTGAGACATCAGCATTCTGCCCCCTTCTCCCAGCCTTTAATGTGAGAAAGGTGTTTGGCCAGGGAAGTTTTTCTGAAGTGTCCGCCGAGACGACGAAGGATATGCCGAGACAGGAAGTCAGTGTCGGCGGCCATCGCTGTATAAAAACAGCTCACTATTATAGCATAGAGGCTTCAAAGAGACAGAGGCAAGATGAGCTCCCCTCGCAGCTACACACACACGCAGTATCACGCATACACATTCTCATTCGCTCACATACACATGCTCTGGCACACACACAGAAACACACTATCACACACACGCAGTATCACACAAACACAGTCTCTTTTTATCTCTCTCTCACACACACACACACACACACACACACACACACACACACACACACACACACACACACACACACACACACACACACACACACACACACACACACACACACACACACACACACACACACACACACACACACACACACACACACACTTTGGCTTCTCTGAAAGGATACCATTGAAGGAAGCGTTGACCCCAACACGGAACTTGGGTTCAAAGTTCAATGCACTTTCTATTTTTTCACCTGCTTCCCTCGGCTCGTAGGAAACTTCTGAAGTGCTAGTGTGTCTCTCCTTTAAGGCCAGCAACATTTGTTTACACATACAGTACAATACACCAGTTGTGCCTGAACGCAGCCCTTTTGATGCTTTGATGATGTTACTGATACACTCGCCGGGGTGGGGAGGGGGGTGGGGGGTTTGAAAAGACAACAAATAACTTACACACACCAATGGCGTCCCATTGAAGATCAAACCCGGGTTCATCATTGGATAACATGCTAAGGTCACTGAGTTCAGTATGACCCTCTATGGATAGCCTGAAGCTAAAACGAGATGAAAAAGTGGATCAGTCGGTGGTTTCATAAACCTAAAGATTTTGGACGGCACTGAGTTTCCAATAGAGCTCCCAGAGCTGAATGGAACCTAATGCAACTGTTTGGAACAGTCAGCTGCTGTGTATACTCTACGACTTCCTGGTCTCTTTTCGGACACAATCTGTCTCATCCTTTTTTATATCTCATCCTAGGTCTGAAGGTGGATGTTAATCCATATTGTTCTGGCTGGCAGGATATCACATACACCACACTCATTAGTAAGGAGCAAACATTCTGATTATACTGTAATCTCCTTACGTTCAAAAGATGGGTTACCTACCGGTGCTTTATGAAGACTTATTTTTTGTACCGTGGGGTTTTCACTTCACTCTTATCTGCTAAATCACCCTGACACAATGAATTAAATACTGCTATATTAACGCAACATTTAACTCGATTAGACTTGATTCAACTAAATTCATTAAAAAAGTCAATGTATTAGTCTAGAATTCTATAGGGCGGCTCCGGCAGCTCCTGACTGACGGATGGCTCCGGCAGCTCCTGACTGACGGGCGGCTCCGGCAGCTCCTGACTGACGGGCGGCTCCGGCAGCTCCTGACTGACGGGCGGCTCCGGCAGCTCCTGACTGACGGGCGGCTCCGGCAGCTCCTGACTAACGGGCGGCTCCGGCAGCTCAGGACAGACGGGCGGCTCCGGCAGCTCCTTAATGACGGGCGGCTCCGGCAGCTCCTGACTCTCGGGCGGCTCCGGCAACTCCTGACTGACGGGCGGCTCCGGCAGCTCAGGACAGACGGGCGGCTCCGGCAGCTCAGGACAGACGGGCGGCTCCGGCAGCTCAGCACAGATGGGCAGCTCAGGACAGACGGGCAGTTCTGGCAGCTCAGGACAGACGGGCGGCTCCGGCAGCTCAGGACAGACGGGCGGCTCCGGCAGCTCATGACAGACGGGTGGCTCCGGCAGCTCAGGACAGACGGGCGGCTCTGGCAGCTCAGGACAGACGGGAGAACCTGGAGGGAGGAGACGGAGCAACAGCCTGGTGCGTGGGGCTGCCACAGGACCCACCAGGCTGGGGAGACCTACAGGAGGCTTGGTGCGTGGAGGAGGCACCGGATGGACCGGGCTGTGGGGGAGCACTGGAGCTCTGGTGCGCAGCCTTGTCACCACTCCTCCAGGCTGGATGACCACTTTAGCCACGACCATCCAGAGTACAGGCACAGGTTGAACCGGGCTGTGGGGGAGCACTGGAGATCTGGTGCATACCACTCGCACCTCTCCCTTAGGCTCAATGCCCACATTCGCCCGGCATGGGCGGAGCGCAGGCATAGGACGCACTGCACCCTCCCAGCGCCCCGGAGACACAGCACGCAGAGCCGGCGCAGGATACCCTGGGCCGAAACGGCGTACCGGAGACCAAACACGCCCTGGCTGGATGCCCACACTCGCATGGCACTTGCGGGGGGCTGGCCTATAGCCCCCCGGGCTATGAGCGCATACTGGCGACGCCGTGCGCTTGACTGCATAACACGGTGCCTGACCAGTACTGCGCTTCTTCCGGTAAGCACGGGGAGTTGGCTCAGGTCTATCGCCTGACTCCGCCAATCTCCCCGTGTCTGCCTCTTGTGCCTGTTGCGCTGCCTTACCTCATACCGCCGTCGCTCAGCTTTCGCTGCCTCCAGTTCTTCCTTGGGGCGGCGATATTCCCCAGCCTGTGCCCTGGGTCCCTTACCGTCTAGTATCTCCTCCCAAGTCCAGGAGTCCAGAACCCTCTGCTCCTGGCTACCACGCTGCTTGGTCCTTTTTTGGTGGGTAGTTCTGTAACGGTACTCGTCCTCGTCTGACGAGTATGAAAGATCGGACCAATGTGCAGTGTGGTAAGTGTCCATTTTAATGAAAACAACTGAACACTGAATGACAAAACAAAAAGAGAATGACCGAGACTGAAACAGTTCTGTATGGACAAACACAGACACAGAAAACAACTACCCACAACCCATAGTGGGAAAACAGGCTACCTAAGTATGATTCTCAATCAGAGACAACGATCAACATCTGCCTCTGATTGAGAACCATACCAGGCCAAACACAGAAATACAAACATAGAAAAACAACATAGAATGCCCACCCCAACTCACGCCCTGACCAAACCAAAATAAAGACATAAAAAAGGAACTAAGGTCAGAACGTGACAGCAACACATAAAGTTAGGCCAGGATATAGGCATTGCAGCTTTTAAAGGCAATTTCCGATTGAGCCAACATTTACAGTGTTTACTGTGAATTGGATCTCCACAAACCTGGGAAGATTGCCTTTAAAACCACAATGCCTATAACCCGCAATCAGATTGAATCAGCCCCAGTCAGATATTTTCTCAAAGATTAAAAAGAGGCACTGATGGGGACACAGGAGGTTGTGTGTATTTCTCTGCACCAGAGCGACTGGGGTACCGTGAGGAGAGTGAGGGCTTTGAACTGGGGTGCCCCACACTGGGTTGAAGTGGCATCAATTAATGCCCCAGCTTGGGGGCCCAAGATACATCAACTCCAAGAATTAGGGCATGGTGGCTGCCTAGCCATTAAATCACTGAACAGGCCATGTTAATAGGCACAATTTCAGACACTGAAGTGAAAAACGAAGACAGATTCTTTGCAATTGATTGCTCTGCTGAGAAAGTAAATTAATCATACACCAAGATCCGATTTCCGGACACATATTAATTAAGCCTAGCGGTGTACAAAAAATCATGTTCAATGGAAAATCTCCATTGTAAGGGCTTAAGTATTAGTCCAGGTGCCGTATGTGTCAAACCTCTCAGAGTAGGAGTGCTGACTTGGGATCAGTTTATCCTTTTCAATTAATAACATTACATGGACAGGGGGAACCTGATCCTAGCACATGCTTGATATATAAGGGCCTGAGGTATACACTTCATGTGTCTGAGAAACTGGCCCGAAATGTGTTTTAATGAGATGTGCTGTCTTGAGACGTGCAGATTTTCCATATCTTAACTAAAGATATGGGCAGGTAATTCATGCCATGATGTGAAAGAAGCACTACATTCAAATTATGAGAGCAGATCTTAAGATAGGAGTTGGACCTATTATATGCTAAGTGTTGACCACATACTGTACATATCTCTAGCATCATGTTTGCATGTTCATTTGACCCCCCCCCCCCCCCCCAACACCCCCCTCATCTGATAGTGGTCTTCTGACAAACTTCAAATCAATCTGACAGGATGTGACCAGTGTGTGGCGCCCCCTCTCATCGCTTCCATCCCCCTCGTCACCCAAAACACAACAATCGTAATGGGCTCTGATTGACACTTCTGTCTCCTCTGTCTAATTGATGTCAAATACCGTCAAGGCGTAAAATTCAACCAACGGTATCTCTGCCATCCTACATTTCCCCCTTCTCTAAAATCAGAGGTCAAGAGCCAGGTTCACTGTGTGATCATTAGACTGGCAGTCTTTATGAGGTAACAGCTTGTCAAACTCCTCCGTCCACCTCAGCATCCTTCCATCCCTCCATCCCTTCAATGCCGCATTCCTTCCATCCCTCCGCCCCTTCTATCCATCTAACCTTCCGCAAATTCTATTCCTCTGCTCCTCTATCCCTTCCACCCCTCCAGCTACACCTCTCCATCCATCTCTCCATCCATCTCTCCATCCATCTCTCCATCCATCCATCCATCCCTCGCCCCCTTCCACTCCTTCCTTCCTTTCCCTCCACGGTCGCGTCAGAAAGATGGACCCTCCCTGTCCCTTCCATCTAGATCACATTACATGACAAGCCCCTTGGAAACGCACTATACCCGCATCACCAGACAATGTGGCCAGTAGGGCACGGGGTGGCATTTTGGAGAGGGAATGTTCGAGATGGGATCCCGCCTGTCACCCCTCATCACTGGAAGGCCTCTCCGTCTGCTCCATGCACTCTGTCACTTACAGGAGGGCTGCTGTCACTGACTGTTTGGACCATCGGTGGGACCGCTATGTCCACACGTGGTGGCGTTTTCAGTAGGGCTCGCTGTCACACTCTATCCCAGCCACCCATCCTAGATCGCCTGGGTATCTCGGGTGTCCACTACTGGTGATTAATCATTAGAGATGGACAATAAAACATCCAGAGAGGCCAGATTCTGATTCATTCATTCTTTATTCAGATAACCATTTGCTGATGCCTTAGTGACAGAGAAAGCGGACACTAGTCTTTGTAAAGTCCAGATGATGCCCAGGGCTCTGCTGCAATGATCTAATACACATGGAGTATGTTGGTACATTGCCAATTTGGCTCTTATTACCCGGTCTGGAACTGGAATCATCCACAAGATTGATTCTCATTACGTATAACACTGCCAAGGTGCTGAGAAAAATGATATCCGTTACTAACTGCAGAAAAAATCCTAATAAGCTAACTTGCTAAAATGTTATATCACAGTCATAAAGCTTGTGTAGTAAAAAAACGGAAAATATTAAATAGATTGGATGTTACTGTATCTGTATATTCTTATTTTTGGTGGGGTGGCAATGGCGGAGCCAGGAGAAAAGGGAGGGATGGTGTCATTTTCAGCAGGAACCCTCTGAGGCCTGTTTTGCAAAACAAAACAAAGCACCCCTTATTGAAAAATATAGTGCAGTGAGACGGAAATGTATTAACTGGCACCAGTTAATGCGTGCATTATTCATTTCGGGTGAGCATGAAAAATTATCTAAAGTGGTCTGAAATTGCAGACGCGCAGGCTGGGCTCGCTGGTTCGTTTCATCCCTTTGGAATAGGGCGGGAGGGGTGGAGTGAGGAAGGGAGGGATGGATGAAGGGATGGATGGATGGGCAGAGGGGTGGAGGGATCGAGGGACAGAAGTATGCCGGGACAGAGGGATAGTAGATTGGGAGAGTAGGAGGGAGGGAGGGAGGGAGTGCTCACACCTCTCTGGACAGGGCTTTACAGTAACAGCTGTGGTCCTCTCATGAGGGGGCGTCGGCAGGGCTGGGAAAGGGGCCGTGCTGGACAGATGGACGGACACACGAGAGCCTGGGACCACTACTGTTAATAAAAATACAATATCTGCTGCTGCTGGACTGTGTGTGTGTGTGTGTGTGTGTGTGTGTGTGTGTGTGTGTGTGTGTGTGTGTGTGTGTGTGTGTGTGTGTGTGTGTGTCTGTGTGTGTCTGTGTCTGTGTCTGTGTCTGTCTGTCTGTCTGTCTGTCTGTCTGTCTGTCTGTCTGTCTGTCTGTCTGTCTGTCTGTCTGTCTGTCTGTCTGTCTGTCTGTCTGTCTGTCTGTCTGTCTGTCTGTCTGTCTTTCTGTCTTTCTTTCTTTCTTTCTTTCTGGCCCCCCCTTCCACCCTTTGTCTCTCTTTCTTTCTATCTCTGTTTTCCTCTCCTTCACCAGCCTTCTTATTTCTCTCTCCCCGGAACTTCTAGGAGGTGGCTTGGGCAGAGAAACTGTGCCAGCGACATATGGCTTTCCACTGTGCTAAACATCCATATAAACGACAGACCCATCAGTCATTGCTTTGGTCCGATGAGGGGAGCAAGCCGATCTCTGATGAACGGTGTTACCGACTTACCTGCTGCTAAAACATTACCCTAGAAACACCTGCTTTCCCACAAGTCCACACAACACAGCCCGTGAAAAGGCACTACCAGGCCATCCTGAGTACACATCATGTTTGCCAGGTTATAGCAAATAATAGCTAAGCTCTCTAAACCCTCGGCTAGGAAGCCCATGTCAAGCCTTCATAGGCCAGTTAACAACACAGCATCTGCTGTAGCCTATAGAGGGGAAACACACAAGAATTGAGCTAACGAAACACGTTAAAGAACTTCCCAGCTATTTGAAGCAATCAAAGCTTCCTGCCTGCTCTAAAACTCACTCATTTCAGGGGGTAGCCTAAAGCAATGGTTTCTCTTAGATTAGGTCCAAATGAAGCCATTGCATTCTGTCTCTGGTCTCTAGGATTCTTTCTCTGGTTCTATGGGTGGAAACAGAAATCAGCAGGTTCTTTGTTCTTGGTCTAGTAGCCCGGTATTCTTCTGCCAAATTTAACAGAAGGCTCGGAGGGGTAACGGGGGTCTAACCCAACCTGGTATCACCTTCTGCCGCAGAGCAGTAGAGAGACAATCAGCCCTGAACCCTGCTGTCTGACGCACAAAGTGAAAAGACTCTAATTGGGTGTTGTTGTTTTTTTTTTTGTTACACCCGCGTTTTCTTTCTGCAGGATTGCTGGGTCATGAAAAAGCAATTAGACCTCGGAGCTACGACTTTAATTCGTTTTTCATCAATCTATCTTTCTCTCTCTGAAAAAAAGTGTCAACATAATCAGTTCACTTGAGTGAGGATCTATGAAAGTTGTTTATATGGTTTATTTGGGACTGTATTGCTGATTTGACTGTAGATGTTTTGGGTTTTTTGGTACTCCTATGTTATACCTTTTGTAAATGTATATAATTAAGTAGGCTTATCTGGCTTGGATGCAAAAAATAATAACATGATACATTGCATGGATAAACATGTCTGCACATGTGTAAAGGGATAAAAGGTGTTTATGAAAATTGGCTGAGGAGTTTCCAAAATGAATTGGACTGTTGAACATGACAAAAAACTGGCAATGTAGATTGAGTCAGTTTGAGAGCCTGAAGATCTGTAGTTTTTCAATTGTACCTGTAGGGGCAGTGCTGCCCAACAAAATGTCCATCCCTTAAAGCTCTCTAAGGTGCAACTGGGAGGGAAAGAGATTGAACAACTTAAATCAAATGAATTACCATGAAGAAATGTGATGTAGTCGGTCAGAAAGTATTATGTATAATTTGTTTTGAATACGTCTTGATATTAAAAGGTTAACTAACACAGATGAAATGCAAACATAGACAGATTTTTACAAAACAAATACTCAGTGGTTGAATTTATCATATATTTCTATTAATTAGTATTACCAACAAATGTGATCAGGGCTGGCTCTTGCCTTTTGGGGGTCCTAGGCAAGATTTGCAGGCACATTATTTTAGTGGTCTCCCTCTTGACAGCAGAGAGAGAAATTGAAATGTTAATTTCTACACTTTTGCAAAGAGAAAATGGGGCAAAGAGAAAATCAGCAGGGAGGAGAGAACATTTAGCAATTTTATAACACATGTCATACTTTTCAACTGATTTTGCCACTAGGCAAATATACATTTTTGCCGTTTTAAAACGAATTTCCTGCCATTCTACCCACTTTGCCATGACTTATACCATGTTAAAGATATCTGAGTGAGAGTGACTAACAAAATCAACAGGTGCCCCCTGGAGGTCAGGAGGCACAGTTGGTATTCGGCCATGATTACTACAGGTTGAAATAACTGGCTAGACTAACTAACATACCAATAAAAAATGGTTAGCTGATATGGCTAACTTCCATTATACTAACTTGTGCATGCTACTATTCTAACGCTTAACAGTAATTTGAGACCCCGACTGAGTTCCAAAAAACAGTGGCCGGGGTCCTAAGGGACCGCTTATGTCGCTTATGCCTGGAGCCTGCCCTGAATGTGATTATTCGGAGTGGTATAATTAATTTCCACTCAACAATATTTGATTTTGGAAACAAAACATGTTTGAAATAGTGCAAAGCAATTATGTAAGACGCCAATGAACATTGAAAATGTGTTGCATTACAGATACATTGGCAAACACATTTACATTACTAGGTTAAAAAAAAAGGAAACAAATGTAAGATACAGGATTCAAAACAAATTCCTCGACCCCAGAATTCCTAACCAAAGAACCATAGTATTTTTCCCTGTTCAAATACAGTAGCTAATTTCGTAAACAATTCGAAATATATTTAATTAAAGTCTCACTTGCTGTGTTTTAATTACTAAGATAGCTAATCATGGAAATGAGCATAATCAGTGAATTTGCATTGAAGAACAGAATCTAAATCTCATTTTCTAAATGACTGTCTTTCCCCTCAGCATAGAGCTGAAGCATAAAACTGCTCGTCCGAAACATGTTCAAATACATTGACCAAAATGAACTAGAACTAAACAAGAACTAGTTCATTTACACATATAGTTTGAATATATAGTAAATAAAAATGGCTAGCAAAAATTGACAAACATGAAACACAGATAAAACAACTATGGTTTCATAACAAATATGTTTAATTCTGTGTACACACACACACACACACACACACACACACACACACACACACACACACACACACACACACACACACACACACACACACACACACACACACACACACAGAAATCAGAGACCCTGTCACCCCTTTTGTGCTGCTGGGTTGGCTTTGCGTCCACCTTTGTTTTTCTACAACAAAAAAAAAGTGATCAACTATCACACGACGGACGATGAGATGTCAACATGAAATACCTTTCTTTGCATCAGCTTTACAAACTCCCAGCCCCTCTCTTTATGCCAGCCACCCACCAGAGTCTACATGAATTTCACTTTAGCCACGGGGGTCCCGAGACCTTGCTAAATACTGCCCCAATATTGCTGTCAACAGCCTGTCAATCAGATGAAAAATCCTTCTTTTTTTTGTGACCAACTATTTATTTTTATTTTTTGTGTGAGAGGTTCAGATCACAGACAGGCAATAATATTCAAATAATACACATACAAAGATTCAAAAACGAAACAACATAAAAAACATGATTTGTCCTGTCTGTACTGTACCATCTCCCCTCTCACTCCCCCTTCTCAGTAGGTGAGACCCATTTCTATTCCCCCCTCCCTCCCTCCCTCCCTCCCCCCACAGGCTCATGTTGTGGCCATATCCATGCATTAAAAAAAACATTGTGGGTAACTCGTCATATGTTTGTGAAGGGACCAAGGCACACACGAAAATAATCAGCCTGCATACATCGATATTCGATACAGATATTCAAAATACAATTGATGAATT
The DNA here is from genome assembly GCF_045679555.1 of Salvelinus alpinus. NCBI lineage: Eukaryota > Metazoa > Chordata > Actinopteri > Salmoniformes > Salmonidae > Salvelinus > Salvelinus alpinus. The sequence goes on along the minus strand of NC_092105.1, from coordinate 53,111,688 downwards.
CAAACATGATTATATTACATTAGCTTTTGACCTTTTCGACTGCTCTATTGAATGTATCTAATGTTATTTATTTGGCGCTGTTCACAAGAGCTATGGAGAGCTCTAGTGAAAGGACGTCAAGGAAGTTTTGTATCCATTGAATTATGCTAAGTTATGTGGAGGCTTCCATCTGGTCACTAACATCCTTTTTGTCACAGTCAGGCCAGACAACCACACTCATTTCTGGGATACTGTGAGAGTCAGTGAAGAGTCATTGTTCAACAATAATATATTGGGGGAGATAGGGAATGGGAACACCAACTGTGCTCGGTAGAGAACTGGCAACCTGTGACCAAAAGGTCTTCACACTGGGGCAGTCCCACATCATTTGCACGTAAGTTCCAATATTTATTTGAGAACACGACAGACAATTTGGAATAAGAGCAAGCTCAAATTGGCAGCGTTTCCACAGAGTCAAATATACTCTGTGAATGAATTTGTAGTGTATTGGCTGATGATTTAAATTTCGGGAAGACTCTGGGACATTGTTATTTTTCATTTTGTTTGTAGTCTTTTCAATCTGATTTCCATACCGTAACTATTTCCATTGGTTTATGTACAGCTTCTAGGTCATTTTTCTATATAGATTGGATAGAAAACCTCCACTTGTGTTCTGGCTACCTAAAAACTCAACGAGTGGCTGGAATGGGAGTGGTTGACTCCATAGGACTCATAAGTTCGCATAGCGGTTCTTATCTGGAAAAAACAAAAACAAAGACCAACTAGCTAAATCATACACATTTTTTGGGGGGTCATGAAAGGATAATAAACCTTCATTATTCATTATTTCCAAAAGTGTATGAATTACTTGTTCAGACCATTGTTTAAAAATGGTAGGGTTTCCTCTCAAAAGTAAGGAGTTATTTCTAAATATTTGTGTTTGTGTATGAGCTATTAACAAGTTTCAATTAACAAGTTTTTGAATTTGTTACCAGGTCCGTATTGAGTGGCCGATGATTGGTCCAAACTGAGAACAGCAAAACTTAGGAGGTAAGGAAGAGAATAGTACATCTTTCATTGTATATTTTCCTCTATTTCAAACCAAGGAAGACATTTATCTTGATCAAACAATTTTTTAAGTGGGCGGAGCACTAGAGACAAAGCATGTAACTTGAAGTTGGGTTAACCTAGACCCTCAAAACCTTTGGGTTTTTGGAGTGTAGTGATTTTAATTCTGGGACGTTTCCCTTTCCACATAACATTCAAGACTGAACTTTGAATCTTGACAAATCTTTCTTTAAAAAAAATAGCTTCACTCAGTCTGCTTTTAACAAAGGCCTGAAATTCACAGAATTATACATTTTCTTGCTAACATTTTGCTGCGCCTGAACTAAAGTCTTTAATGAATGAACACTGGTGTTTTGAGAGGACAGAAAAAATATGTTTGGTTTATAAGTCTTCGATAGTCTTTGTTTCATAAAACAATTATTTTGAGATCAATTACATTTTGTACAATTCATATTTTTTTACTGAAATTATTATATTATTATATATAATTATATAATACAGAACATGACAAAACATAACATTACAGCTACTGTCTGATCTCTAACAGATAGATGAAACTGACCCCTGAATGTCTGTCTGTCTGTCTGCCTGCCTGCCCGCATGGTTGCCTGTCCATCCGTCTGTCCTTCCGTCCAGCCGTTCATCTTGCTGTCTATGGCCCTGCCCCGGTATAAATCCCAGATGTTTGGTCTGAAGGGGAAGGATTTAACTTAGAGTCCTTTCAACGTGGTCAATGTGTTTTTGTAATTAAACCCATACAATTAACACTGACAAGCACAGGTCACGGAGAGCAAGGCGCCTCTCTTCAAATGGTCCTCCATCACTCAAAGGGAGAAAAAGAAAGGGGGGGTCATAGAGAGAGTAGAGAGAGACAGAGAGAGAGAGAGAGCGAGAGAGAAAGAAAGAGCAAGAGAGCGAGAGAGAGAGAGAGAGAGAGAGAGAAGAAAAGGGCAGCCAGTGGAGCACACACACCATTGTAAATACAACCTATATTTATCTGTTTATTTATTTTACTCGGCTCCTTATGGATTCAGGCCGTGTTTGAAGTCTATGTAGAAGAGCTCTACAAGTTAACCTCAAAACCACAGTGACCCCACAGAGAGAGTGTTCCATATTTTGGTTGCTATCCAGTTTCAGTACATCAAAGAGATTCAAGCTGTTGTAGCTGTTGTAGCAAAGTACAACCCAAGCATCCAAATTAAGCCCATCTAAACTTTTGTGGTAATGTATATCATATACCTTTTTGGCACTATTGGTTAGAGCCTGTAAGTAAGCATTTCACTGTAAGGTACTACACCTGTTGTATTCGGCGCACGTGACAAATACACTTTGATTTGATATCAATGTTGACTAAGGATTCAAAATGAATTAATGACAGTAATTAAATAGTTACGTTCCTAATTAATGAATAACTGGTAGGCCTACTCCTTACAATAGTTAGTAAAAAATGATGTGCACTAAAATAGTTGAATTCAGTGTTTAAAAACAACACATCATTAGTTTAATTATGTTTGTACTTCTCACAACGAACAGCAATAATCATAGTATCATCCTGAAAAACACTTCAACAAAATGGTGCGGCCGATACTGTTGATTTCAGTCATACAACATCCGCTTTGAGAGGTGACGTTTCAAAGCCTTTAAGGCTAAGTGGATTTCATCTTAAATTCAAGCCCCATTTTCAGTTAGAAAATTATTATTTTTATTTTTATATCCTTACTACTGCGATACATACTTAAACAATGTTGCAAATAAATCAATTCTATGACCAAGTACATTTAAAATATTAAGTTAGTTTCTAACGCTGTGTTTGACTGTTATACAGCCTTTGGTCCTTCTTGTTGTTTTGTAGTAATACAATGTCAGTATGGCACTGTGTCACTTTGGCTAATTTACTTTTATTTGTAGTATTTGTATTGGTTTTTAGCCTGTCCAAAGACTACAGACGAAAATTTGACATTTTGTTAGGCCTATTAATTAATTCTTTGACGTGTTAGTTATTTAATATTTTAAGATGTTAGTTACTGTGCATTTTCTCTATTAATAAATACATGTTCGAAAAAAGTTGATTAATAAACTACAAAACATTTCTATTCATGTGAAAACTAAACATTTGCTAATCCCAGGGCTCTATTCTGTCCGTGTCGTGGAAATGCAACACTAATGTCCAATTGAAATTTAAAGTCAACGTTTCCTCATTGGTGGAGAGTGCATTCACAGTCAACTCTGCATACGTCGGCTCAATCGGAAATGACCTTTACATTTTTATCGCTCAATCTGTAACGCTTCAACAAAATGGATTGAATAGAGCCCTTAGTTTTCAGAAATAACTAGCCCGGTTTTGCTTGCATATTAATCAATATATGATAAAGGGGGAATGAAGAGTTAAGCACAGCCTATGACGTTATCTCCTGGTTGCACTATTATCATTTATTTTCTCATCTTTTATTTCACATTTAAACCATGACACTAGTCTGTGCACACACACAACCTACTCCTACATTTCTCTCTTTAGTCCTCTATAAAACCCTATTGTACTCCTAAAATGTTGTTTCTCAGGGCTCTATTCAATCTGTAAAGCTGAAGTGTTACAGGTTCCGCAATATAAATGTAAAGGTAATTTCCGATTGAGTCGACATAAGCAGTACTTACCTTGAATGCGGTCTCTGCTAAAGAGGGACATTGCCTTTACATTTCAATCACGCTATAAAGCTGAATTCACGCAATGTGGATTGAATAGAGCCCTTATTAGTCTGCTGAGCAAGCGGGCTTCAGGTAAATGGGAGTTAAAGCCCCTTTCTACAGAGTGCACAGTTCCCTCAGAGCTAGCCAAGCATGTCATTATAATAGATCTCTTTCACCCTCCCACACCATTGGACACACGGATGGGCCAGTCCTCATTATTCAGAAACTAAATGAAGAGTTGGTACTTGGGTGGCCGTCTGTGCCACTCGAACGCATTTGATAGACTGAAGTAAATGGCCCACTAATTGATAGAGAATCAAAAAATGGAAAATTAAACATTCAATTCAATCAATCAATCAATTTTATTTTATATAGCCCTTCGTACATCAGCTAATATCTCGAAGTGCTGTACAGACACCCAGCCTAAAACCCCAAACAGCTAGTAATGCAGGTGTAGAAGCACGGTGGCTAGGAAAAACTCCCTAGAAAGGCCAAAACCTAGGAAGAAACCTAGAGAGGAACCAGGCTATGAGGGGTGGCCAGTCCTCTTCTGGCTGTGCCGGGTGGAGATTATAACAGAACTATGCCAAGATGTTCAAAAATGTTCATAAGTGACAAGCATGGTCAAATAATAATCATGAATAATTTTCAGTTGGCTTTTCATAGCCGATCATCAAGAGTTGAAAAACAACAGGTCTGGGACAGGTGGCGGTTCCATAACCGCAGGCAGAACAGCTGAAACTGGAATAGCAGCAAGGCCAGGCGGACTGGGGACAGCAAGGAGTCACCACGGGCGGCAGTCCCGACGCATGGTCCTAGGGCCCAGGTCCTCCGAGAGAAAGAAAGAGAGAAGGAGAAAATTAGAGAGAGCCAAGATTTTCAAAATTTCCATAAATGACAAGCATGGTCAAATAATAATCAGGAATAACTCTCAGTTGGCTTTTCATAGCCGATCATTAAGAGTTGAAAACAGCAGGTCTGGGACAGGTAGGGGTTCCATAACCGCAGGCAGAACAGTTGAAACTGGAATAGCAGCAAGGCCAGGCGGACTGGGGACAGCAAGGAGTCACCACGGCCGGTAGTCCCGACGTATGGTCCTAGGGCTCAGGTCCTCCGAGAGAAAGAAAGAGAGAAGGAGAAAATTAGAGAGAAAATGTGAGTGACTATTGTACTTACCTATCACAAAATAAAAGCCTTTCTGTGATTTACATTATGAATGAGGTAAAATAGTATTTTGGCTTTTAAAAAACATGATCATAGCCGATCATTCAAGAGACATTTGAAAAAAAACGTTGCTCCTGAAAGAAAGCAGCTCAAGTGTTTCATGGATATTATTTCTAAAGTACCGTAGTGCTGATTGAAGAAGTGTCCAGACGTAGGTTGCCTAATAGTAGCGTCACATTTGAAAGGATCAAAAAGGGAATCTTTGAAAAGAGAGAAAAGATCATGTTTTTTAAAAGCCAAAATACTATTTTACCTCATTCATAATGTAAATCACAGAAAGGCTTTTATTTTGTGATAGGTAAGTACAATAGTCACTCACATAATGTAGGTTAAACCAAATTATAATAAAACACTAGATTTAAAATCTCTAAACTATTGTTTTGAAACTACATGTATTAAAAATAGCATCAATAAATATATATTTTGGCTGAAATGAAAATCAAGAAAACTGCTTGTCCCAGAGCAGAGTCGGGCAATGTTGTTAGCATGTGTTACTCATGTCTCTGGGCCTGACAGATATGGATACTATTCATATATACATATTAATATACTTATACAGGACACTTGAATTTGTTCTTTAGAAAGAGGAGAGGTGCTGAGTAAATTCTGGTGGCCGAGAATTCCATGATAACATTACTCTATACATAACTGATCGACACATTCATTAAATCAGTTTTTGGTTCGGGTACCATGAAGAAACTCATAGTGGCGAGAGAGAAAAAGAGTGGAGAAGGGTAGCGCTGGTGTCCTGTCCTTTGGCACTTTCTACAGCATGTGCCCACTCAGCATGGCATCCTGCTTACTCAGCACCCCGCGGTACAACAAACACACATACTGGCCATGGAATCACACACACACACACACACACACACACACACACACACACACACACACACACACACACACACACACACACACACACACACACGGTTCCATCCATGGAGTAATGACAACACACAGTGCACTCTGCCAATCAAAACAAAACTACAACTGAACACACACAGGCAAGGAGTCAAGGGACAGTAAAACACACGGATAGATGCACGTACGCATACACACACACACACACACACACACACACACACACACACACACACACACACACACACACACACACACACACACACACACACACACACACACACACACACACACACACACACACACACACACACACACACACACACACACACAGGGTAAGGGATTCAGTGAACATGACACACTCTAAGCATGGGTACATGTAAAACACACACAGAGGTGAGGGACGCAGTATAGCAGCACAATAGACACATACACTGTACTGTGGGTAGAGGGATATTCTAGGACACACTGTGTCGAGGAGAGGGACACTGGATCAGAGTGGGACACGTGTTAGGTATATGAGAGACAGGGATACAGACCCAGAGCAGAGGGATAGGGAGGCACATAACACATGTCAGGAACAGAGGGGACACACACACACACACACACACACACACACACACACACACACACACACACACACACACACACACACACACACACACACACACACACACACACACACACACACACACACACACACACACACACACACACACAGGGCCAAGCCAATTAACACCTTGCCATAACACAGATCATGCTAGGAATCCATGAATGCCATGAGAGTGAGAGAGTGCATGAGGATAAGCAAGGCAAAAATTATATTATATCACAGAAAGGATAATCATATACCATGGCATTGTTGAATACTCATTTCTGATTGTCTTGAAGGGCATTCTAGAGCAGGCATTATTTCCAGATAACGCACTGTATATTTGCACGACATGATTAAATGGCTATAGTTCATGTTAACATGTTTTGTTTGAGCTGCTTTTGAAAGCAACTGTCGAATTGAAAACAGTATTGTTGAATTCGATTTTTATATAATAGCAAGCTAGGACTGATGGTTTGGTTAGCTAAACTAGCAAGTCTGTTATTGTTCGGTTACCACGGCAACTACTATCTAGTAAACTTGCTAGCTACTTCAGTGGATGTTGAAAACATATTTACCCAGTGGCAAACGTGTTAAATTATAGCCGGGATAATCAACTCGGGGCTCTTTGCTTAATGCAACTCTGCAGAAGGTCAGTTCCACTCCGCTATCGCGTCGGGGAACACACCTTCCACGTCGTCATTCATTATTTTCAATAGAACACATAGCCGCCTGTTGATTATCCCTTACATATTCTACAGAAGAAAATAGAATCCATACAGTCACATTTAGTTAGCAAAATGTCAAATATATTTTTCAGATTTGAATAGACCATTGATAATCATGTATCTACATGCTTTTAGAAATAATATACATTTTCTAACTCAATGTTTTACATATTGTACTAATGTATCCATATTTATATTTTAGGTTTATAACTCTACATGTTGTATATGCCTTCAATACTCAAGTACAGCACTTTTTAGTCTTTGTACAATATTTGAAATCCTCAGAAAATGGTTGTTTTGTGAACGCAAGTCAGGCGATGAGAGTGGAGCAGTAGTGTACGTTTCTATGGGCCAATCTCTTCACTCCCTGAAGTTTGGCTGAAAATCCAGAAGATGGCAACACACCTCTGGCTGAGGCACAAGGTTGGATACTCTGCCATTTCTATATATATTTACCCATCCACCTACTGTATTTATGGGTTTATTTATTTACTTGCCCTAAAATACAAACAGTGTAAGTCGTGAGGAGAGAAGCAGGTAAATAGAGTGAATTATTCACAAGGTGCCTGGCTTGACTACTGGTTAGGCAATAGAAAAGACAGGCACTCTGATCTATCCGGTTGGTTATGGACAATGTGTGTGTGTGTGTGTGTGTGTGTGTGTGTGTGTGTGTGTGTGTGTGTGTGTGTGTGTGTGTGTGTGTGTGTGTGTGTGTGTGTGTGTGTGTGTGTGTGTGTGTGTGTGTGTGTGTGTGTGTGTGTGTGTGCATGCGTGTAGTGTGTGTGTCAGACTGGCCAAAGAAAGATGTGGGATACCTATAGCCCCAGCACCGGTATGGCACACACATCTCCAAGTCCCCCCCCCCTCTTCTTCCTCTTCCTCCTCTCCTCCTCTTATTTTCCTCCTCTCTCCCCTCTTGTTACGTAAGCTGGAGAGAAACAAAGAAACCACTCCGGGACACTGTTCCTAAAGTTGATTTACTGACTAACACACTGACTGATATTGATAGACTCTCCACTCACGGTGTATTTAATAGAGGAGTCTCTGATGTAGGGAGAGAACAGAGTGAATGTTAAAGAAGCATTGTCTTGGTGATCTCGGTACTGTACAGAGAGAGATGAGCCCGGCGCTCTCCCTCAGCTGCTGAAATAAATGTATTTTCAAACAGACTGCACTAAGATGTCTCCGTTTGCCATGGTAAACAACTTAATAGTTGATGTGCTGAACAGTACAGTACGCAGCACGCAGAACTCTTTCTCTCCTCGCCTCTCTGGCCATTTGAGTATTTGCATGTTTTTGTTCCAGCCCAACACTAACATGATACAGTACAACCAATCAATGTCTAATACAACCTAAACTGCACTAACAGAGGGTATGTGTGAAGTTTACCCGCGAGGGGAGCAGAAGACACACACGCATAAACACACAAGACCAGATGTGGGCGATGGGCAAAGTGACACAGTTGGGACTAGGACAATTACAGCAGTCACTTACCATCACAGTCTCTAGTTAGGTCTGGCACTGCAGGGCATAGTCACATTGCAGTTCAGTTTTTGTCAGGTAGGCAGTACTCAGTCTCTCTAGGCCAGGGCTGTTCAATTCCGATCTGTTTTTTGTTTCTACCTGGGAATTAATTGCACTCATCTGGTGTCCCAAGTCTGAATTAGTCCCTTATTAGAAGGATAGGATGAAAAACAGAAGTGTTTGGGCCCTACAGGACCGACATTGAACAGCTCTGCTCTATGGTAATGAGGGTGTGGTGATGGGGGAGGCCAGGGAAATGTGACGAGGGCTAGACCTGAGACTGGGGCTAGGTTTGGACTACAAATATGTGGCTAGGGCTGTGGCTGGGGAAAGGGTTGGGCTACAAATGAGTCTCTAGTGCTGAGACTGGGACTGGGTGAAAGGCCAAACCAACTATACAGCACCACTTCTCATTCCTGGGATAGGATACAGAAACTATAAGATAAATCCCAGTTTAGACTGCTCTAACATATTGAGTCGGGATACCCGTATTTATGATTTACCACTGAACATGTGTGTTTTGGCATCTGTCTTGTTCGGTTTTGGTAGGTCTGTAAACAGACATGAGTATGACATCAAATAAAAAAATCATAGACCACAGACATCTTTGTCAGCTTCAATGTGGGATTTTCCTTCCTGGAGCTAATGAATTCATTCAGCTAGGTCCAGATGGGGAATGTGGATTTGAGTGAAAACCTACACACACACACACACACACACACACACACACACACACACACACACACACACACACACACACACACACACACACACACACACACACACACACACACACACACACACACACACACACACACACACACACACACACACACACACACACACACACACACACACACACACACACACACACACACACACACACACACACACACACACACACACACACACACACACACACACTGGGAATTGAAATGCCAGACACACACATACACACACAGATGCACACAGGGATGCGTGGACGCACACACAGGGATGTACATCGCACACACATTCACAGATGCACAAAGGGAAGCACGCATGTGCACGCACACAGGCAAGAACACACACACAGTTAAGCTGCACATATGTACATATGCATGCTGTACTCTAATCGAATACACCCCAACCCCCCCATCCCCCCCTCACAAACACACACACAGACCACATACACCTCCCGGCAGCCCCTCACAGATCCTCTCATCTGCCCACTATGCCCCCTCATCCTTAGGTTCAGTGCATGGCCCAGACCCCACGTCACCACCTCTTCCCTGTCACCATCAAAATCACAATCCCTTCTGGCAGGATCCATCATCTGGTTGGCAGACCGGGTGCCAGTCAGTCCGCCTCGCCTCCCTCCCGGGGGACCAGCCGGCACGGGGAGACGGAGAGGGAGACGCACAGAAGCCTCCCAGGCTCGGCAGCAGCTGGGCGGGTAGACAAGGGAGAGGTGCACATGTGAGCAGTTTGAGGAACTCTGAAGCAACAGAAGGTAGGTATCCTCCATGTTGGTTTTTTCACCTTTTCCTGTTGAGGAAGAGGCACTGGGCTCTTGATCTGGGAGAGGTTTGGAGGGAAAACGTATTTTTTGTTCGCTGAAATGAGAGGGGGAGAGAAAGAGGGAGAAAGAGAGAGAGAGAGAACAGAGGGAGAAGGGGAGGGAAAGACAGAGAGAGAGAAGATGAGAAGAAAGAAGGTGAGAAAAAGGGGATAAGGAGTGTGTGAGAAAACCACTGACAAAATGTGGTGTAAAGGGTATTCACACTATACCTTTGTCCCACTAGGTCGGACTCTAAATGTTGAGTCTAGTGACGAGGCTTTCTGTGGGCAACTGTTACCACTGTCACCCAACGCAACGCAATACTCTCTCTCTCTCTCTCTCTCTCTCTCTCTCTCTCTCTCTCTCTCTCTCTCTCTCTCTCTCTCTCTCTCTCTCTCTCTCTCTCTCTCTCTCTCTCTCTCTCTCTCTCTCTCTCTCTCTCTCTCTCTCTCTCTCTCTCTCTCTCTCTCTCTCTCTCTCTCTCTCTCTCTCTCTCTCTCTCTCTCTCTCTCTCTCTCTCTCTCTCTCTCTCTCTCTCTCTCTCTCTCTCTCTCTCTCTCTCTCTCTCTGGGTTAATGTACACAGAGTGTGCAAAAATTTGAAACGCCTTCCTAATATTGAGTTGCACCCCCTTTTGTCCTCAGAACAGACTCAATTCGTCGTGGCATGGACTACAAGGTGTCTAAAGCGTTCCACAGGGATGCTGGCCAATGTTGACTCCAATGCTTCCAGGTTGGTTGGATGTCCTTCGGGTGGTGGACCATTCTTGATACACACGGGAGCGTTGCAGTTCTTGACACACTCAAACCGGTGCGCCTACAATATCCTGTTCAAAGACATTTAAATATTTGTCTTGCCTAATCACCATCTGAATGACACATACCGAATCCATGTCTCTATTGTCTCAATACATACAAATCCTTCTTGAATTGTAAAATGTCTGTAGGGTGGGGTCTAAGTCGGTTAAACATGGTCATACTGTCAATCATTTAGCCATTTGATTTTGAATTTAAGCACCCTTTAAGGTATCCCCCCCAAAAACATACAAAGTTTATTCAATAAAATATTGAATTTTTCCTTTACTACTATAGCCCAGAGAAACGCATTGAATAACACATTCATAATGGCAAAAAGGACATCATAAGAAACAAGGTTTTCAAGTTGGTGTCCTATATCTAGGACAAAAACACAACATGCAACATTTTCAAAGATTTTACCGGGTTACAATTCATATAAGGAAATCAGTCAATTGAAATAAATTCCTTAGGCACTAATCTATGACATGACTGGGAATACAGATATTCATATGTTGGTCACAGACACAGACAAAAGGTAGGGGCGTGGATCAGCAAACCACTCAGAAAACCAGTCAGTGTTACCACCATTTTCCCTTAATATGATGTTCTATTTAGTCCACCAGGTTGTGCACACACTTCTCTGATGGCTACTGTGTGCAAACTATGCGCTGGTGTTCTTGGTGACATTCTATTGCTGTAACATGCGTCACTCACATGTGTGTCTGTTTTCTGCTTTCCCACCACCCACCCGAGCCTCCACCTGTTTGGTTCTGTGTTTCATTCCTACATGGGGATTGGTATAGCATACCTTGCTCTCTGCCTGTAATTATCATTATCTTAACATTATGTATGCTTTGGCAGTGAGTTACTCCTAAGGAGCAGAGCCTAACGCCAAGACTAACATATTGCATGTATTGTAATATTTTCTAATAAATGGTCAAACGAACACGAGGTGTTTCATGTGTGAACCTGATCTCTCTGATAACCTCCAAGGAATAAATGCAATCTGACAAGAGGAATCTGCATACAAAAACACAGCGGCTCTGGCGTACAGTGTTTCTGAATCTCCCCATTCACACAGAAGTCCTCTTGGGCTGGTAGGGTCTTTAAATGACCGGGTCTGTTCCGTCCATGCTCTAACTAACACAGAGGGCAGTGAGGCATTCCGTCACACATTCAAACATCTGTTTGTCTGCTTGGCATCTGCCTGTCCTCTCACTCACTCATTCAACTGCAGTCTAGCTTCCTCTTGTTTCGTTGGAGAAGGGGGTCTAGGGCTAGACATGTTTCTGCAAAAGGGGAATTTACAAATGTCTTGAGAAATCACCCCAAAACAATTAACTGGAAAGATGAATCAAAGACAATTCTATTGATTAATAAACAACAAACCAATTGCTACAGCAAAACCCGAATATAGCTTTTTAATCAGCTCCTTTGTATACTCGCTCATCATAGTAAATTACATTTAGAGTCAGACCTAGGGGCTAGTCTAGATTAACAGGTTCAAGGCATGCCATGCTCCTCTTCTTCGAACATGATCCTCTTCTGATGCTGATTCTCCATCCAACAAAGATCTCAGACAAATCCAATGGGAAGTGTAACACAGCCAAGACCAGACCTTCACCCCCCCTATGCTTTCATTCATCATTTTGATGTCTATGTCCATGTAAAACATTGCGAAGCACACATGCACGCACACACAAACACAAACAAGTGACCTGTATGTGCTTTTAACGCTCCACTGCCCATTGAAGTGTCTTTCTCTGAAATTAAAAAAACACGTTTCTATACAGTGATCAGTAGGCATGGTGCTAGTGGGCATTTAGAGCAGCTCTTCTCAAAGCAGTGCCATCTCCATATGGTGGACACAATAATCTTTGCTCCTCCATCTTCAGCTCTCGCTCATTCTCTCTTTCGCCCCGGGCTACCTTTCTATCTCTGCATCAATTAGCACAGTGATTAATACAACAAGCAAGCAGTTTAGAAGTAATGGTACACAATTAACATCTCTCTCTCTCCACCATAAAGGGGTATGTTAAATGCCTGCGCCACTGCTCCTCTCTGCCTTAAATGGGAAATAAGTGTTTGTCCCTAATTCATATGCTCTGAGAAGTGGCGAGGGCCTTGCTTTGTGCTGGGATGCCATCGTAGTGTTAATCTAAATATAGCGAGCTGCAAATGAAGCCCTGTCACACAAATACACACATACACACAATTAGCAGGCACGTGCTTAAACACACACATTCTCAGACACACACACACATGCACACACACACACACACGCACACACACACACACACACACACACACACACACACACACACACACACACACACACACACACACACACACACACACACACACACACACACACACACACACACACACACACACACACACACACACACACACACACAAACAATCTATTGTTCTTTGACATTTAGTGTTATGCCACCATGGAAAAGCCAACCCAGACACTTCAACACCAACATGGGAAACCAAATCGCATAATATAACATATTTTTGCTCTTTTCTATTTCACCCCCTCTTACTCTTCTCCGTCCTTCTCCTCCTCCTCCTCTTCCTCCTCCTCCTTTTTCTGTTGTCTTGAAATCAGGACAGTGTGCATTGGTAAATAGAGCTGTATTTACACTGTCATGCGCTCTGGAGGAGAGAGAATATGTTTGTGTGGGATAAGACAGGCATGTTTTGATAGCGTTTTGTAGTGCTTGGCAGGCATGATTTTTAGGACACTAGGAACGCATGACTTTGTACCACATTCTTTTAAAATAACATTCTCCCCTCCTATCCTCACCTTGCTCCAATTTAGATTAATCAGTGTTAAACTGCGCATAAATACTCCTATGCTTTATTTGCAGCATGTTTCGGGGTTTAATGCAATATTAAACTAATTATGGAGTAGTGGTGTGATACCAGTATAGTATGAGGGGCATTTTTGTACAGCTGGACCTCTATCTATGCAACTACACTAAGTATAGCAGAGGGAATGAAATAGAGAGAGAGAGAGAGAGAGAGAGAGAGAGAGAGAGGTCCTTGATGTGCCGGGGGAAAAGATGATTTGTTGTGATTGACAGGTACCTTGAGAGTGCCCTGATGGAGTTGTCAAAGCCTGTATGCTAACAGCCTGTGTGACTGACACTGCAGATGTACTCTGCTCCGCTGTACTGCACAGACACTCGGCACACACACGCACATGCACACATACGCTCTCTCACACACACACAAACACCCACACCCACATGCACACCCACTGTATTTGGTGACACACAAACACTCAAGGAACACACTCATGCACACACACTGAAACACACACACATTGAGATTTGTACCAGATCTGAATTGGCTGGGCTGAGAGGAGAATGCACAATTGTTGATCAAATACAGATCAATACGTAAAGATAGGCTAATACACACTCAAAATACTCAATATTTTGCACACAATCTTTTTTCTCAATCAAAACTCAGAGCCTTGTTTTTGGGGAATCTTTATAGGTAGCGATATCATTGTGAACGCAGTGGGATTTATGGGAACTCTGTGGGAAAATGTTCCACCCTTTCACATATGTTGTTGTTAGAAGGTGTGCACTTTTACAGGGATGGTAGTGTTACAACGGAAAACAGTATTGCATGGAACTATTGTGTCAAGTGTAAGTGATGATTGTAACTGTACAGATTTGATGTGAGAAATACTCTGTTGACACAAATCTACTGAGACCACACAGGATTGATCTCTATTCACGTTATGGTAAAGAATATTTAACACTTATACAACACTTCCAAGGAGGGTTTTCTTTTATAAAAATTTTGCAGTTTAAATATAGAATAATATCTTTGAAATACCTCCTTGTTGTCATTGCCTTAAAACAGAATGCAAAATATTTAAGATCTCACCCTCTGGTATTTCTTCTGCCATCTACACTTATGTAGATGGCAGTACAAAACATTAGGAACACCTGCTCTTCCCAAGATATAGACTGACCAGGTGAATCCAGGTGAAAGCAAGGATCCCTTGTTAAATCCACTTCAATCAGTGTAGATGAAGGGGAGGAGACATGTTAAAACACCATAGAGTGCATCAAAATCTGTCAGTGCTTTGTCTTTGCATTAGATGCGTCTCAATCCACCACATCCAGGGATGATACACTTCTGCATCCGCGGTGAAAGGTGACAGAGCTAGAGCGGTGTTAGTCAGACCATGAGACATTCCGAAGATCGGTCTTCTTACGAAAACGTCTGTAGCGTCTGAACGGTTTGACCAACAAACTACACAATGAAGTTCTCCGTTTTGCTCTAGAACCCCCACGTGTCACGGGACTCGTCTGATGGTAACCGGTACCGATTTTTTTTTTTTTTATGGAAGTATGAAGGTAGTTTTGTGCCTACCCACAAAAGAGCTTAAATATGTGTTAAAAAAAATATATATATATATACACTGAACAAAAATACAAGCTCAACATGTAAAGTGTTGGTCCCATGTCTCATGAGCTGAAATATAAGATCCCAGAAATGTTAGGGAAAAATACACTTTTAGATAAGATTTGGTGGCGAAAGAGTGATTATATATTTCATAAGGTAAATGATTTGGACAAGTTTTTTTTATTCCTATTTTACATTCTCAAAGTTTTATCAAAGTCCTTGTCATAGAAATCATTGTAAAGATAACAGAAACCCTCTCCTTTGGAAGTCTCTTCCGCAACGCAATACAACACCTCTCTCTCTCTCTCTCTCTCTCTCTCTCTCTCTCTCTCTCTCTCTCTCTCTCTCTCTCTCTCTCTCTCTCTCTCTCTCTCTCTCTCTCTCTCTCTCTCTCTCTCTCTCTCTCTCTCTCTCTCTCTCTCTCTCTCTCTCTCTCTCTCTCTCTCTCTCTCTCTCTCTCTCTCTCTCTCTCTCTCTCTCTCTCTCTCTCTCTCTCTCTCTCTCTCTCTCTCTCTCTCTCTCTCTCTCTCTCTCTCTCTCTCTCTCTCTCTCTCTCTCTCTCTCTCTCTCTCTCTCTCTCTCTCTCTCTCTCTCTCTCTTCTGGGTTAATGTACACAGAGTGTGCAAAAATTTGAAACGCCTTCCTAATATTGAGTTGCACCCCCTTTTGTCCTCAGAACAGACTCAATTCGTCGTGGCATGGACTACAAGGTGTCTAAAGCGTTCCACAGGGATGCTGGCCAATGTTGACTCCAATGCTTCCAGGTTGGTTGGATGTCCTTCGGGTGGTGGACCATTCTTGATACACACGGGAGCGTTGCAGTTCTTGACACACTCAAACCGGTGCGCCTACAATATCCTGTTCAAAGACATTTAAATATTTGTCTTGCCTAATCACCATCTGAATGACACATACCGAATCCATGTCTCTATTGTCTCAATACATACAAATCCTTCTTGAATTGTAAAATGTCTGTAGGGTGGGGTCTAAGTCGGTTAAACATGGTCATACTGTCAATCATTTAGCCATTTGATTTTGAATTTAAGCACCCTTTAAGGTATCCCCCCCAAAAACATACAAAGTTTATTCAATAAAATATTGAATTTTTCCTTTACTACTATAGCCCAGAGAAACGCATTGAATAACACATTCATAATGGCAAAAAGGACATCATAAGAAACAAGGTTTTCAAGTTGGTGTCCTATATCTAGGACAAAAACACAACATGCAACATTTTCAAAGATTTTACCGGGTTACAATTCATATAAGGAAATCAGTCAATTGAAATAAATTCCTTAGGCACTAATCTATGACATGACTGGGAATACAGATATTCATATGTTGGTCACAGACACAGACAAAAGGTAGGGGCGTGGATCAGCAAACCACTCAGAAAACCAGTCAGTGTTACCACCATTTTCCCTTAATATGATGTTCTATTTAGTCCACCAGGTTGTGCACACACTTCTCTGATGGCTACTGTGTGCAAACTATGCGCTGGTGTTCTTGGTGACATTCTATTGCTGTAACATGCGTCACTCACATGTGTGTCTGTTTTCTGCTTTCCCACCACCCACCCGAGCCTCCACCTGTTTGGTTCTGTGTTTCATTCCTACATTCCTCTCTCTCTCTCTCTCTCTCTCTCTCTCTCTCT